>NW_027201445.1:0-10540 GCF_038502225.1 Cherax quadricarinatus
ACATAAGTTTTTCCCTCTATTGTGTGGTTGTAATTTGTTTTATACTCCGATACAGTTTTAGTTTCCTCGAGTTTACAGTATCTTCGATAGACACTTGCAGTGTCTTCGATAGATGACACCGTCATGCAAATTCGGGTGTCATCCGCAAAGGAAGACACGGTGCTGTGGCTTACATCTCTGTCTATGTCAGTTATGAGGATGAGGAACAGGATGGCAGCGAGTACTGTGCCTTGTGGAACAGAGCTTTTCGCTGCAGCAGCCTCAGGCTCTAATGTGTTTACTATTACTCTTTGTGCTCTATTTGTCAGAAAGCTATAGATCTATCTATAAACTTTTCCTGTTATTCCTTTATCACACATTTTGTGCGCTATTATACTATGTTCAACTTTCTGAATGCTTTCGCAAAGTCTGTGTATATCTGCATATTGCTTGTCCTCCTAAGCATCCAAGACCTTATCATAGTGGTCCAGTAGTTGGGACAGGCAGGAGCGACCTTCTCTATACCCATGCTGCCCCGGGTTGTGTAACTGATGGGTATCTAAGTGAGTGGCGAAATTGCTTCTTATGACCCTTTCAAATAATTTTGTGATGTGGAACGTTAGTGCCGTCGGTCTGAACAAAGCAGCAAATAATTTACGAAAAATATACGAGACTTTTGTAAAGACTGCTTTATGCAAATTAAACGTTTTTTTTAATTATTTACGGGTCAATACCTATATTAAGAATTAACGAAAGCAATACAATACTGAAGGATCTTTTCTATGAATCTACCATGATGCTGGTGAGGAGTTCTTGATCCAAAGAGCTGGACCTATCCTCCCCTTCCATAGACCAAACCTGATTACTTCCCATTCGCAGGTGCTGAATAGCTACTTAACATTTCGAACTTCTCTGTGATTATGATAATATTTATACTAATATACAATCTAATAATTTATTGTAATATACACTTTAATAATTTATTGTAATATACAATCAAATAATTTATTGTACGGTAACTTTTTCACAGTACGACTCTCGCCACTTCTCCCACCGACACTCACGCCCACGATTCGTGCCTCATTCTTTCTCCCACGACTCACCTCCACGCCTCAACTCCCCCGTCTAACATCCACGCCTCTCTCCCCGCCCCTCCTCACTCCCATGAATATAAACTTTCAACGTTCTATTAAGTAGTGACCAATTTATATTTGTTTATGACAATTTTATAAAAAAGTCATTTGGAAAAACGCAATTTTTAAGAGAGTTAGGCCTACACAAACATTTAGGAAGAGGTTCTTCACAGTATTCCAAGTCATGAAAAAGGGGTGAACTTGGTCATCAAAACTCGGTCGTTATCACTGATATATAAACAATGGGTCATGAACGATGCTTTCATCTCAGTTCCTGAAAGATTTAGACAAACTAAAGATCTTGAAGCGGCTCATTTTCTGCTCCAGAATCTCAAACTTGTGATTCAGATGTTTGCACCTTAACCTCCGGTGTGACGGTTATTTATGATATTATTCTAAATATATCTCAAGACTAGGTGAAAATTATTCTTATATGCTACACACCACGAATTCTCCCGAGGACAGAGTAGCATCTTAAGGGGAATACTTTAACTCTCGTTCCATACTTATAGAGAATCGGTGTTATAGTTAGTTAACGCTCTGTTACGCTAATTTCACTGTCTAGCTGTGATGTTCGGCGTCAAGGGCACGTCATCTAAGTGGTAAAAATATTCTCAATAATATTTGACTCGTTTCTGAACTATATGGACGAGGATTCCCTGGGGGTGAGTAGCAAGTCAGGAGCTGTACACTAAGTTACAGAGAGGACATAAAAGTTGTATCTTGTCAACCCCAAATGATACTCAACCCACTTTGATATATGTGGAAATGCGACCTGGTGGGTACATCCGTGCTGCAGTCTTGGCCTCACCCAGCCAGGCTCACAACCTTTCTATTGTACATGGATTTAAGTAGATGGAATTCTAAATGATATCTCTCACTCTCTCTCTCTCTCTCTCTCTCATCAGACTTTCATTTCAACATTAAAAATGACTCTCACAAGAATTCCTTGGAGAGCAGCAGCAGCGGTAGCTGTGTAAGTGACTGGCCCATAACCCACGCAAATTGCACTCAAAATTGGAACAATAAAAAAGGTCTCAGTGTTCTCCGCTGTTATCGGTGCTCTCCAATCTGGCCGCAGCTGTGGTGTTACCAGTGTTCTTTTAGTGTTCAACGATGGAGCAGAAGGCTTGGTATGACCAGTGTTCTCCGATAGTGCAGCAACCATGGTGTTTTGTCAGAGTTTTTCGCTGGTGTTGCAGCACTGGTGTTATGTCGTGTTTACTTCGCTGGTGTTTCAGCCCTGGTGTTATCACAGTGTTATCTGCTGGTGTTGTTGTCTTTGTGTTATCAGTGTTATCCGAAGAAGTCGCTGCCTTGGGATTGTTACTGTGCATTGCTGCTGAATTTTTAGTATTTCCCTTCGCACCACTGCCTTGATGTGAAGTTGTCAGTGTTCTTCTCAGTTGGTGTAGCAGCCTTGATGTGAAGTTGTCAGTGTTCTTCTCAGTTGGTGTAGCAGCCTTGATGTGAAGTTGTCAGTGTTCTTCTCAGTTGGTGTAGCAGCCTTGATGTGAAGTTGTCAGTGTTCTTCTCAGTTGGTGTAGCAGCCTTAATGTGAAGTTGTCAATGTTCTTCTCAGTTGGTGTAGCAGCCTTAATGTGAAGTTGTCAATGTTCTTCTCAGTTGGTGTAGCAGCCTTAATGTGAAGTTGTCAATGTTCTTCTCAGTTGGTGTAGCAGCCTTAATGTGAAGTTGTCAATGTTCTTCTCAGTTGGTGTAGCAGCCTTAATGTGAAGTTGTCAATGTTCTTCTCAGTTGGTGTAGCAGCCTTAATGTGAAGTTGTCAATGTTCTTCTCAGTTGGTGTAGCAGCCTTAATGTGAAGTTGTCAGTGTTCTTCTCAGTTGGTGTAGCAGCCTTGATGTGAAGTTGTCAGTGTTCTTCTCAGTTGGTGTAGCAGCCTTGATGTGAAGTTGTCAGTGTTCTTCTCAGTTGGTGTAGCAGCCTTGATGTGAAGTTGTCAGTGTTCTTCTCAGTTGGTGTAGCAGCCTTGATGTGAAGTTGTCAGTGTTCTTCTCAGTTGGTGTAGCAGCCTTGATGTGAAGTTGTCAGTGTTCTTCTCAGTTGGTGTAGCAGCCTTGATGTGAAGTTGTCAATGTTCTTCTCAGTTGGTGTAGCAGCCTTGATGTGAAGTTGTCAGTGTTCTTCTCAGCTGGTGTAGCAGCCTTGATGTGAAGTTGTCAGTGTTCTTCTCAACTGGTGTAGCAGCCTTGATGTGAAGTTGTCAGTGTTCTTCTCAGCTGGTGTAGCAGCCTTGATGTGAAGTTGTCAGTGTTCTTCTCAGCTGGTGTAGCAGCCTTGATGTGAAGTTGTCAGTGTTCTTCTCAACTGGTGTAGCAGCCTTGATGTGAAGTTGTCAGTGTTCTTCTCAACTGGTGTAGCAGCCTTGATGTGAAGTTGTCAGTGTTCTTCTCAGTTGGTGTAGCAGCCTTGATGTGAAGTTGTCAGTGTTCTTCTCAACTGGTGTAGCAGCCTTGATGTGAAGTTGTCAGTGTTCTTCTCAACTGGTGTAGCAGCCTTGATGTGAAGTTGTCAGTGTTCTTCTAGCAGCCTTGATGTGAAGTTGTCAGTGCTCTTCTCAGCTGGTGTAGCAGCCTTGATGTGAAGTTGTCTGGTGTAGCAGCCTTGATGTGAAGTTGTCAGTGTTCTTCTCAACTGGTGTAGCAGCCTTGATGTGAAGTTGTCAGTGTTCTTCTCAACTGGTGTAGCAGCCTTGATGTGAAGTTGTCAGTGTTCTTCTCAGCTGGTGTAGCAGCCAGTTGTCAGTGCTCTTCTCACTGGTGTAGCAGCCTTGATGTGAAGTTGTCAGTGTTCTTCTCAACTGGTGTAGCAGCCTTGATGTGAAGTTGTCAGTGTTCTTCTCAACTGGTGTAGCAGCCTTGATGTGAAGTTGTCAGTGTTCTTCTCAGCTGGTGTAGCAGCCTTGATGTGAAGTTGTCAGTGTTCTTCTCAGCTGGTGTAGCAGCCTTGATGTGAAGTTGTCAGTGTTCTTCTCAGCTGGTGTAGCAGCCTTGATGTGAAGTTGTCAGTGTTCTTCTCAACTGGTGTAGCAGCCTTGATGTGAAGTTGTCAGTGTTCTTCTCAGCTGGTGTAGCAGCCTTGATGTGAAGTTGTCAGTGTTCTTCTCAACTGGTGTAGCAGCCTTGATGTGAAGTTGTCAGTGTTCTTCTCAACTGGTGTAGCAGCCTTGATGTGAAGTTGTCAGTGTTCTTCTCAGCTGGTGTAGCAGCCTTGATGTGAAGTTGTCAGTGTTCTTCTCAACTGGTGTAGCAGCCTTGATGTGAAGTTGTCAGTGTTCTTCTCAACTGGTGTAGCAGCCTTGATGTGAAGTTGTCAGTGTTCTTCTCAGCTGGTGTAGCAGCCTTGATGTGAAGTTGTCAGTGTTCTTCTCAGCTGGTGTAGCAGCCTTGATGTGAAGTTGTCAGTGTTCTTCTCAGCTGGTGTAGCAGCCTTGATGTGAAGTTGTCAGTGTTCTTCTCAGCTGGTGTAGCAGCCTTGATGTGAAGTTGTCAGTGTTCTTCTCAGCTGGTGTAGCAGCCTTGATGTGAAGTTGTCAGTGTTCTTCTCAGCTGGTGTAGCAGCCTTGATGTGAAGTTGTCAGTGTTCTTCTCAGCTGGTGTAGCAGCCTTGATGTGAAGTTGTCAGTGTTCTTCTCAGCTGGTGTAGCAGCCTTGATGTGAAGTTGTCAGTGTTCTTCTCAGCTGGTGTAGCAGCCTTGATGTGAAGTTGTCAGTGTTCTTCTCAGCTGGTGTAGCAGCCTTGATGTGAAGTTGTCAGTGTTCTTCTCAGCTGGTGTAGCAGCCTTGATGTGAAGTTGTCAGTGTTCTTCTCAGCTGGTGTAGCAGCCTTGATGTGAAGTTGTCAGTGTTCTTCTCAGCTGGTGTAGCAGCCTTGATGTGAAGTTGTCAGTAGCTGGTGTAACAGCCTTGATGTGAAGTTGTCAGTGTTCTTCTCAGCTGGTGTAGCAGCCTTGATGTGAAGTTGTCAGTGTTCTTCTCAGCTGGTGTAGCAGCCTTGATGTGAAGTTGTCAGTGTTCTTCTCAGCTGGTGTAGCAGCCTTGATGTGAAGTTGTCAGTGTTCTTCTCAGCTGGTGTAGCAGCCTTGATGTGAAGTTGTCAGTGTTCTTCTCAGCTGGTGTAGCAGCCTTGATGTGAAGTTGTCAGTGTTCTTCTCAGCTGGTGTAGCAGCCTTGATGTGAAGTTGTCAGTGTTCTTCTCAGCTGGTGTAGCAGCCTTGATGTGAAGTTGTCAGTGTTCTTCTCAGCTGGTGTAGCAGCCTTGATGTGAAGTTGTCAGTGTTCTTCTCAGCTGGTGTAGCAGCCTTGATGTGAAGTTGTCAGTGTTCTTCTCAGCTGGTGTAGCAGCCTTGATGTGAAGTTGTCAGTGTTCTTCTCAGCTGGTGTAGCAGCCTTGATGTGAAGTTGTCAGTGTTCTTCTCAGCTGGTGTAGCAGCCTTGATGTGAAGTTGTCAGTGTTCTTCTCAGCTGGTGTAGCAGCCTTGATGTGAAGTTGTCAGTGTTCTTCTCAGCTGGTGTAGCAGCCTTGATGTGAAGTTGTCAGTGTTCTTCTCAGCTGGTGTAGCAGCCTTGATGTGAAGTTGTCAGTGTTCTTCTCAGCTGGTGTAGCAGCCTTGATGTGAAGTTGTCAGTGTTCTTCTCAGCTGGTGTAGCAGCCTTGATGTGAAGTTGTCAGTGTTCTTCTCAGCTGGTGTAGCAGCCTTGATGTGAAGTTGTCAGTGTTCTTCTCAGCTGGTGTAGCAGCCTTGATGTGAAGTTGTCAGTGTTCTTCTCAGCTGGTGTAGCAGCCTTGATGTGAAGTTGTCAGTGTTCTTCTCAGCTGGTGTAGCAGCCTTGATGTGAAGTTGTCAGTGTTCTTCTCAGCTGGTGTAGCAGCCTTGATGTGAAGTTGTCAGTGTTCTTCTCAGCTGGTGTAGCAGCCTTGATGTGAAGTTGTCAGTGTTCTTCTCAGCTGGTGTAGCAGCCTTGATGTGAAGTTGTCAGTGTTCTTCTCAGCTGGTGTAGCAGCCTTGATGTGAAGTTGTCAGTGTTCTTCTCAGTGCTGGTGTAGCAGCCTTGATGTGAAGTTGTCAGTGTTCTTCTCAGCTGGTGTAGCAGCCTTGATGTGAAGCCTTGATGTGAAGTTGTCAGTGTTCTTCTCAGCTGGTGTAGCAGCCTTGATGTGAAGTTGTCAGTGTTCTTCTCAACTGGTGTAGCAGCCTTGATGTGAAGTTGTCAGTGTTGTCTCAGCTGGTGTTGTAGCCTTGAAGTGAAGCTGTCAGATTTCTTCTCATCTGGTGCTACAGCCTTGATCTGATGTTGTCAGTGTTCTTCTCAGCTGGTGCAGTAGCCGTGATGAGAAGTTGTCAGTGCTCTTCTCAGCTGGTGCTGCAACTTGATGTGAAGCTGTCAAGGTTTTCTGCACTGTTTATCTGCCTCACTGTGATTTTATTCAAAGTGATATGGAAAAGAAGTTTTCCTTATTCATTTGTTCTTATGGCCGCTGTTTGCTGTCCTTGTGACTGTGTGAGTGGTCGTCTGAGACACCAGCTGTCCTGCTGCTATCTCGTGGAGTGTGAGTGGTCTTCTGGGGCTCCAGCTGTCAAACTTTAGTCTTGTCGAGTATGAAACTGGTCCTCTGGGACTCGTGTTATCATGTTACTTGGTCTTGTTGGAAGTGTAAGCAGTCTTTTGGGTTTCCAGTTCTTATGCTACCGGTTCTTGCTTTAGGTGTGAGCAGTTCTCTGCTCACACGATATGTTGGTGCGCACTTACATCGTGTGTAGCTAAACAGATCATGCTGTTGTTCTGAACATACTTCAGTCTAATATGGCATGGATAATGAGATCTCAGTAGCTTTTAAAAGAATCATGAAGTCAGGCATTCAAAAAAGCTGCTGTGAAAGTAGAGTAACATGCAATATTTCTCGTGATTCAGCGGCGGCTGTGACGCAGGTGAAGGGCTCTTGATTCAAAGAATTGTAGGTACTCTCGTTTTCCTTGGATCGAATCTCATTTTGTCCAGTTCCCAGGTACCTTGTGACCCTTACGGATTCAGCGTTTACTCAGTTTAAATATATTAATATTTTCATAAGTATTTTTAACGAATTTAGCTCTTTTTGTAAGAGTGAGGAAAAACAGGAAGGAACGCACAAATAAGGTAGTTAGGCAGCTAATCATGCCATTAAATACGACCTCTATTAATGTAGTTCTCAGTGTAAGGTATCGTACTAAAGTCGGATTGCCAGACACTCTAATGACTTACCACAGATCTAGTATCCCCTTTCCTCTGAAAAATTCAATCATTTATTGCGTTTTTCCGGTTCGTTAAATATGTCTGAATTTATGTAAATTAATAATTTATAATTATCGACAATTTTCGGTTTATCCAGTCAATAGCATGGGGAAAATATTTAAATTGGCAGGAACCTGCGCTTGGACACGGAAACATACGCCTTAAACTTTATGTTTAAAAAACAATGTCCCTACCTGTCTATCTTTTTACCTTCCTTCTTGCTTACTATCCCAATTTTCGTTTCTTTACTTGCATTTGTGCCGTCGCGTACGCATTTTTTCTGAATTTCTCTCTCCTGCCTATCTGCTTGTCAATTTGTTCCCCCTCGCCCCCCCCCGTCTCCTTATCTGCCAAACTGCCTGCCTCCTGTCTATCTGCCTGCTTACCTATCTACCTGTCTACTTGCCTACCTGCATGCCTGCATTCTTGTCTGCCTTTCTATCTCGATCACCTGCCTGTTTACCGATCTACTTACCTGCCTACATGCTTGGCTATTTGCCTATTTGGCTTCCTGCCTGCCTGCCTGCCTGCCTGCCTGCCTGCCTGCCTGCCTGCCTGCCTGCCTGCCTGCCTGCCTGCCTGCCTGCCTGCCTGCCTGCCTGCCTGCCTTTCTGCCTGCCTACAAGGGTAACACCAACTCAATACTAACAAAGAAAACCACTGATATTTCCTGTAACATGTCGACCTGCATATCTCTCCATTCCTATGCCATAATTGTTGATATCATCCCGATGGTATAAAGTTGCGGTATCTCGTTAATTACACACAAAGTAACGCCAATAAGGGAAGGAATAGACCGAGTATTCACAAAATTTTGAAAGTAGAGGGGTTAGAGTGAATTTCTGCACATATTTCTTAAATTTCTTTATTTATTACTCTAATGATGAGAGACATTATGACCATATAACCAATTATAGTAACGAAGTAGGAAACGTCCACTGAGTCCTGGGGAATTCACAACGGCCACAGGGTGAAGAAGGTAGTAACACAACTGTTCACAATGAGGTGAAATTAAGACACATGTGCAACATCTGGGTATCTTTATTGTAGACGTTTCGCTTCTGCTTCAGAATCTCCACGACTACGGTGCTCTTCGCACCTACTCCTAGGTTGAGGGACTGATTACCTCTTCTTCTGTATATAGTCCTACTATCAAGTTATGTCCTAGAATTTGTATTGATAAAGCCACTGGATGGCAAAACGTCTACAATAAAGATACCCAGATGTTGCACATGTGTCTTAATTTCATCTTGTCGGTATTATATACCATTCTTGATCACAATGAGTAAGTGAGCCTAAGTTCATTAGTTTTTATACATTATTTCGTTTTGCAGAATTTCAGACCCTTTATTTCTAGAATCTATGCTTATCAGAATGACTCTATGCTTATTTGAATGACTATGCTTATCAGAATGACTGTATGCTTATCAGAATGACTCTATGCTTATCAGAATGCATATCCAGTCTCCAACCATCTCTCGGCCAATCATAATGACTCAGCTGCCGACAACGCAATGATCGCATCTCAGTACAGAAAGTAGAGTACAAAACTCTACAGTCTGTTCGTTCCTTTCCTCGACCTGATAATGTAAGAATATATATTAAGATATAAAAAGGTAGGAGCACAGCAGCAGGCCTACTGGCCTATACTAGGCAGGTCTAACTCACACCCACTAATGTCCATCCTACTTTTAGGGCTAACGAAGGTTTTCACTACAATGGCGCTACTCGGGAGTTTGTTCCACTCTATTACGACACCAATGCCTTCCTATGTTTTTTTCTAAATGTATTTGTATTTCTAAATGTAAATGTATTTTTTTCCACCTTGAAACCATTACTGAGAGTTCCGTCTTGATAAATTAGACACAGTGGCTTCATCAGTCCATACAAATAGTGCACAGTTTATTATCGTCCTGTTCTACATAATTTATCATTACTGGAATATCGCTGGTATCCTCCTGTGTAAAAACTGAGAGGAAGTATGTGTTAAAAATTCTACACATTTCCTTATCACTGTCAGTAAGCTGACCCGAGGAACTTTTGAGTGGGCCTATCTTGTCCCTGATCTTACTTCTGTATACCTGAAAGAATCCTTTTGGGTTAGTCTTCGATTCTCTTGCAACTTTAACCTCATAATCTCTTTTTGCTTTTCTAATTCCCTTTTTTATTTCTCTCTTTAACTGAATATATCGATTTCTTAATTGCCCCTCTCCTATTTTGATTTGCCTATATATGCCTCTCTTTTGACCAATCAGATATTTTAATCTATTGTTCATCCATTTAGGATCATTTTTGTTTGATCTGATTTCCCTATTTGGAACATAATTTGACTGAGCCGCTAGAACTATGCCCTGGAAAGCATCATATCGGCAACCATCACCACCTACCTGACCCTTAGTCAGGTCATTCCAGTTCAGCCCACCTAAGTAATTTTTCAGTTCTATGAAATCAGCCAAGCGAAAGTCAGGGACGGAGACTTGATTGCCATTATTAGGGGAATTCCATGATATATTAAAACTGAGTGATTTGTGATCACTTTCCCCAAGCTCATCATTAACCTCAAGATTATTAATTAGTGTTTCCCTACTGGCAAGAACCAAGTCAAGGAGGTTATTTCCCCTAGTTGGCTCTGTCACAAACTGTTTTAAAAAACAATCCTGGATCGTATCAAGAAAGTCACCTGACTCTAAATTTTCTGTCAAATTGCTCCAGTCAATCTGTCTATAGTTGAAATCTCCCATTAGCACAATATTTTCGTATGTAGATGCCTTACGAATTTCGTCCCATAGAAGTTTACTGCACTCCCTATCAAGATTTGGGGCCCTGTATATCACACCCAAAATTAGTTTTTCTCGGCCCTCGAGAGAAGCTGTAACAAAACAGATTCAGTGGCTGACGCTTCTAATTTTATATCTTGTCTAACACAACAATTTAAATTGTCTCTGACATACGTCGCTACTCCACCACCTTTCCTGTTGACCCTGTCAGTGTGGAATAATTTATAGCCTTGTATGTGACATTCAGAGGGCATCTCTCTATCTTTCAGATTGAGCCAGGTCTCTGTTATAGCAATAATATCTATGTTTCCTGCACTTGCAATTAATCTTAGCTCATCTATCTTATTTCTTACACTCCT
>NW_027201446.1:0-10529 GCF_038502225.1 Cherax quadricarinatus
GGATTTACGTAAGGGCCAGGTACACACAGTCTCCCTGCACCAGGGCCAGGTACACACAGTCTCCCTGCACCAGGGCCAGGTACACACAGTCTCCCTGCACCAGGGCCAGGTACACACAGTCTCCCTGCACGAGGGCCAGGTACACACAGTCTCCCTGCACCAGGGTCAGGTACACACAGTCTCCCTGCACCAGGGCCAGGTACACACAGTCTCCCTGCACCAGGGCCAGGTACACACAGTCTCCCTGCACCAGGGCCAGGTACACACAGTCTCCCTGCACGAGGGCCAGGTACACACAGTCTCCCTGCACCAGGGTCAGGTACACACAGTCTCCCTGCACCAGGGCCAGGTACACACAGTCTCCCTGCACCAGGGCCAGGTACACACAGTCTCCCTGCACCAGGGCCAGGTACACACAGTCTCCCTGCACCAGGGCCAGGTACACACAGTCTCCCTGCACCAGGGCCAGGTACACACAGTCTCCCTGCACCAGGGCCAGGTACACACAGTCTCCCTGCACGAGGGCCAGGTACACACAGTCTCCCTGCACCAGGGTCAGGTACACACAGTCTCCCTGCACCAGAGCCAGGTACACACAGTCTCCCTGCACCAGGGCCAGGTACACACAGTCTCCCTGCACCAGGGCCAGGTACACACAGTCTCCCTGCACCAGGGCCAGGTACACACAGTCTCCCTGCACCAGGGCCAGGTACACACAGTCTCCCTGCACCAGGGCCAGGTACACGCAGTCTCCCTGCACGAGGGCCAGGTACACACAGTCTCCCTGCACCAGGGCCAGGTACACACAGTCTCCCTGCACCAGGGCCAGGTACACACAGTCTCCCTGCACCAGGTCCAGGTACACACAGTCTCCCTGCACCAGGGCCAGGTACACACAGTCTCCCTGCACCATGGCCAGGTACACACAGTCTCCCTGCACCAGGGCCAGGTACACACAGTTTCCCTGCACCAGGGCCAGGTACACACAGTCTCCCTGCACCAGGGCCAGGTACACACAGTCTCCCTGTACCAGGGCCAGGTACACACAGTCTCCCTGCACCAGGGCCAGGTACACACAGTCTCCCTGCACCAGGGCCAGGTACACACAGTCTCCCTGCACCAGGGCCAGGTACACACAGTCTCCCTGCACCAGGGCCAGGTACACACAGTCTCCCTGCACCAGGGCCAGGTACACGCAGTCTCCCTGCACGAGGGCCAGGTACACACAGTCTCCCTGCACCAGGGCCAGGTACACACAGTCTCCCTGCACCAGGGCCAGGTACACACAGTCTCCCTGCACCAGGGCCAGGTACACACAGTCTCCCTGCACCAGGGCCAGGTACACACAGTCTCCCTGCACCAGGGCCAGGTACACACAGTCTCCCTGCACCAGGGCCAGGTACACACAGTCTCCCTGCACCAGGGCCAGGTACACACAGTCTCCCTGCACCAGGGCCAGGTACACACAGTCTCCCTGCACCAGGGCCAGGTACACACAGTCTCCCTGCACCAGGGCCAGGTACACGCAGTCTCCCTGCACCAGGGCCAGGTACACGCAGTCTCCCTGCACTAGGGCCAGGTACACACAGTCTCCCTGCACCAGGGCCAGGTACACAAAGTCTCCCTGCACCAGGGCCAGGTACACACAGTCTCCCTGCACCAGGGCCAGGTACACACAGTCTCCCTGCACCAGGGCCAGGTTCACACAGTCTCCCTGCACCAGGGCCAGGTACATACAGTCTCCCTGCACCAGGGCCAGGTACACACAGTCTCCCTGCACCAGAGCCAGGTACACGCAGTCTCCCTGCACTAGGGCCAGGTACACACAGTCTCAGTGCACCAGGGGCAGGTACACACAGTCTCCCTGCACCAGAGCCGGGTACACGCAGTCTCCGTGCGCCAGGGCCAGGTACACAGTCTCCCTGCACCAGGGCCAGGTACACACAGTCTCCCTGCACCAGAGCCAGGTATACACAGTCTCCCTGCACCAGGGCCAGGTATACACAGTCTCCCTGCACCAGGGCCAGGTACACACCGTCTCCCTGCACCAGAGCCAGGTACACGCAGTCTCCCTGCACTAGGGCCAGGTACACACAGTCTCAGTGCACCAGGGGCAGGTACACACAGTCTCCCTGCACCAGAGCCGGGTACACGCAGTCTCCCTGCGCCAGGGCCAGGTACACAGTCTCCCTGCACCAGGGCCAGGTACACACAGTCTCCCTGCACCAGAGCCAGGTATACACAGTCTCCCTGCACCAGGGCCAGGTATACACAGTCTCCCTGCACCAGGGCCAGGTACACACCGTCTCCCTGCACCAGGGCCAGGTACACAGTCTCCCTGCACCAGAGCCAGGTACACACAGTCTCCCTGCACCAGGGCCAGGTACACACAATCTTTCTGCACCAGGGCCAGGTACACACAGTCTCAATGCACCAGGGCCAGGTACACACAGTCTCTTTGCACCAGGGCCAGGTACACACAGTCTCCCTGCACCAGGGCCAGGTACACACAGTCTCCCTGCACCAGGGCCAGGTACACACAGTTTCCCTGCACCAGGGTCAGGTACACACAGTCTCCCTGCACCAGGGCCAGGTACACACAGTTTCCCTGCACCAGGGCCAGGTACACACAGTCTCCCTGCACCAGGGCCAGGTACACACAGTCTCCCTGTACCAGAGCCAGGTATACACAGTCTCCCTGCACCAGGGCCAGGTATACACAGTCTCCCTGCACCAGGGCCAGGTACACACCGTCTCCCTGCACCAGAGCCAGGTACACGCAGTCTCCCTGCACTAGGGCCAGGTACACACAGTCTCAGTGCACCAGGGGCAGGTACACACAGTCTCCCTGCACCAGAGCCGGGTACACGCAGTCTCCCTGCGCCAGGGCCAGGTACACAGTCTCCCTGCACCAGGGCCAGGTACACACAGTCTCCCTGCACCAGAGCCAGGTATACACAGTCTCCCTGCACCAGGGCCAGGTATACACAGTCTCCCTGCACCAGGGCCAGGTACACACCGTCTCCCTGCACCAGGGCCAGGTACACAGTCTCCCTGCACCAGAGCCAGGTACACACAGTCTCCCTGCACCAGGGCCAGGTACACACAATCTTTCTGCACCAGGGCCAGGTACACACAGTCTCAATGCACCAGGGCCAGGTACGCACAGTCTCTTTGCACCAGGGCCAGGTACACACAGTCTCCCTGCACCAGGGCCAGGTACACACAGTCTCCCTGCACCAGGGCCAGGTACACACAGTTTCCCTGCACCAGGGTCAGGTACACACAGTCTCCCTGCACCAGGGCCAGGTACACACAGTTTCCCTGCACCAGGGCCAGGTACACACAGTCTCCCTGCACCAGGGCCAGGTACACACAGTCTCCCTGTACCAGGGCCAGGTACACACAGTCTCCCTGCACCAGGGCCAGGTACACACAGTCTCCCTGCACCAGGGTCAGGTACACACAGTCTCCCTGCACCAGGGCCAGGTACACAGTCTCCCTGCACCAGGGCCAGGTACACACCGTCTCCCTGCACCAGGGCCAGGTACACACAGTCTCCCTGCTCCAGGGCCAGGTACACACAGTCTCCCTGCACCAGGGCCAGGTACACACAGTCTCCCTGCACCAGGGCCAGGTACACACAGTCTCCCTGCACCAGGGCCAGGTACACACAGTCTCCCTGCACCAGGGCCAGGTACACAGTCTCCCTGCACCAGGGCCAGGTACACACAGTCTCCCTGCACCAGGGCCAGGTACACACAGTCTCCCTGCACCAATGCCAGGTACACACAGTCTCCCTGCACCATTGTTCCTATGTCTACTATTATTCCTCGCATCAAGATAGAGTCAAACTGTCTGTTTTCTCATCAATGTTTTTGAGAACTTTACGAATTTCTAGTCCAGAGTTCATAGATGAAGAAATATCTAAAATTGATGAAATGGCTAATGATCTGAAATACCCAAGAAACGTAATTGATAAATCTTTTAAAATTGCTAGTCTTCTTAAGACTTTTAATATCAAAGTTTTATTTAAAAATCTTGATACAGTGAAAAAAAAAACTTTTGATAAAGAATTCCCCCCAAAATGCTGATGGATGTGTCTATAAGATTCCTTGTAAAATTTGCGATAAAGTTTATTACGGTCAAACTGGTAAAAATCTCGAACTTAGATTAAAGCAACATAAATATAGCATTAGAACTGGACAAGATTCCAATGCTCTATTTATTCATGTAAGAGATTTTAACCATCCAATTGATTTTCAAAAGGTTGAGAAAGTTGTATTAAGCAAGTCCATGGTCGACAGGAATATAATTGAATCTTGTTTCATAAAAAGCAGTTTTGACAATAATATGAATATTTCCTTTGGTTTATATAAATTAGATCCATTTATAATTAATAAAATTTGGGAAGAATTTAATAATACATTGGACAAATAATAAATTTTAAAATTCTTAATTCTTGGGTAGAATAGTTTGTTTGTGGGTTGTGTGAAGGACCTGTCTAGTTGGGCCAGTGGACCTGCTGCAGTGTTCCCTTTCTTATGAGTCGCGCGTCAGGTGTTGCTTTGTTGTGGGATGTGATGGTGAGGTGTGGTCTAGACCCTTTATATGCCTTCCTTACTTTTATTGTTCCTTGATAATGTGAGTAGTAGCAAAAGCGCTTGGAATTTATCTATTCCTTCACAGTGGTTGTTTTGCATATATATATATATATATATATATATATATATATATATATATATATATATATATATATATATATATATATATATATGTATGCAATAATTTCGCCAAAATCATTCTGAACCTAACGAAAAAAATATATTTCACCGTGTTTGTTTAGTATTAAATTATTGTAAACAAATCTAAAATATATTTAGTTGGGTTAGGCTAAAATAAATTGTTCTGGTTATAATAAGGTTAGGTAAGTTTTCTAAGATGCTTTTGGAGCAAAATTAAAAAAATTTACATTAACATTAATGAAAAAAATATATCTTTAAACGTATAAGAGAAAATTTTAGAAAGGACTTAATTTTAAATGAGTTCTTGCTAATTGACCAGTTTTACATATTCGGCACGACATATATATATGAGAAAAGAAGATAGGAAGAAACGAGGTAAGGAGGAGGAGGTAGGTAGGGAGGTTATTTAGGAGGTAGGCAGGTAGGGAAATAGGTAGGGAGGTAAGTAGGGAGGTAGAGAGGTAGGTAGGGAGGTAGGTTTGGAGGAAGGGAGTTAAGTAGGGAGGTAGGGAGGTAGGTAGGGTTGTTGGGAGGTAGGTAATAGCGTAAGGAGGTAGGTACGGATGTTGGGAGGTAGGTAGGGTGGTTGGGAGGTAGGTAATTGGGTAGGGAGGTAGGTAGGGATGTTGGTAGGGTGGTTTGGAGGTAGGTAATGGGGTAGGGAGGGAGGTAGGCTGGTAGGGAAGTAGGGAGGATGGAGGAAGGTAGTGTGGAGGAAGGGCACATTAGTATGGACTGGTGTATGGTGTTGCACAAGATAACATTGTGTGTGTAGCACACACAAGGTGATCCCTTCCTCTGCAACACTGCTGTTGATATGTGCTGTTGTTGGTGTTACTGTTGTTGTTGTGTTACTGTTGCTGATGTTGTTGCTGTTACCGTTGCTGCTGTTGTTCACGTAGGTCCTGTCGCTCCTTCCCTGTTGGTGTATTGTCAGAGATGACAACTTCCTTAGAGACTGGGCCTGGAGCTGAGACTTGACCCCTGCAACTATATATAGGTGAGTACGTACACACACACACACACACACACACACACACACACACACACACACACACACACACACACACACACACACACGCACATATAAGCACAGGGGCACCGGATAGGGAAGAAACAGTAAGAAACAACACGTCAATAGCAGGCACTAATTCGTATCAGAGGATGCTCTGGGAAGCACAGTGGGAGGACGAAAGAGAGAGGGCCGTTTTTGTCTATGGGCTCCGAGGAGTACATGGGGAAACTTACGAGGCAAGGAAACAGGAGGAGAAGAAAACGATTGAAAGCATCATGAAAGCAATAGGAGAGGACGACATGACCCACCTGACAAATTTTCGGAGAACTGGGTGGTTTGCAAGAGGAAAAAAGCTTCCAGTCAAAGTGATTTTCAAGGCAGACTCAGCTCGAAACCGGATCCTGCAGGAGAAAGCGCTTCTAAGAGACAATCAGAAGTTCCCGAGGGTGTACCTCGACCGAGGCAGAACACAAGAAGAAAGGATGACTCTGAAAGAGAGGGTGCAACGTCGCAAGTAGGAATGGGAGACAAGGAAGGTGGGGAGCAGGAGAAATCAGGCCCATGTGGAAGAACAAACACAACCCCGTCTAGTACCACCCACAGAAGGAACATAACCATGGCTCTCCCAAAGCATTCAAACGACCTAACCCAAAACCCACTCACTGTACCCTCTGCCCCATCCCCCTCAGCTCAAACCCCACCTCCACTGAAACCCACAGTAACCTACACAATGTAACAGAAACAAAACTTACTGATACAATAACAGGTGCACTCTTCCCACCAGGATATCAGATCCTGAGGAAAGACAGAAGGAGCAGAGGGGGAGGAGGGGTTGCACTACTCATAAAAAACCGATGGAGTTTTGAGGAAACGGAAGGCGTGGGTGAGATTGGAGAAAGGGACTACATAGTAGCTACAATTCAGTCTGGGGAACATAAGGTAGTCATTGCAGTGATGTATAACCCACCACAGAACTGCAGGAGGCCAAGAGAGGAATATGAAGAGAACAACAGAGCGATGGTGGACACACTAGCTGAGGTGGCACAAAGAGCTCAATCGTGCAGAGCAAAGTTACTGGTTATGGGTGATTTCAACCATAAGGAGAGCGACTGGGAAAACCTGGAGCCTCACGAGGGTCCTGACACATGGAGAGCCAAGATGATTGATGTGGTACTGGAAAACCTCATGCATCAACATGTCAGGGGCACTACTAGAGAGAGAGAGGGGAGGATGAACCAGCAAGACTGGACCTTGTGCTCACCCTGAGCAGTTCAGACATTGAGGACATCACATATGAGAGGCCCCTTGGAGCTAGTGATCACGTGGTTCTGAGTTTTGATTACATAGTAGAGCTGCAAGTGGAGAGGGTAACAGGAGTCGAGTGGGAAAAGCCAAACTATAAAAGGGGGTACTACACAGGTATGAGGAACTTCCTGGGGGAGGTTCAGTGGAACAGAGAGCTGGTAGGAAAGTCAGTGAATGAAATTATGGAATGTGTAACAACAATATGTAAGGAGGCAGAGGAAAGGTTTGTTCCCAAGGCAACAGAATCAATGGGAAGACCAAAGTGAGTCCTTGGTTTACCCAAAGGTGTAGGGAGGCAAAAACTAAGTGCAATAGAGAATGGAAGAGGTACAGAAAGCAAAGGACCCAGGAAAATAAGGAGGTCAGTCGAAGAGCCAGAAACAAGTATGCACAGATAAGGAGAGAAGCCCAGCAACAGTATGAAAACAACATAGCATCAAAAGTCAAGTCTGACCCAAAACTGCTGTATAGCCACATTAGGAGAAAGACAACAGTCACAGACCAGGTGATCAGGCTGAGGAAAGAAGGTGGGGAGCTCACACGAAACGATCAAGAGGTATGTGAGGAGCTCAACAAGAGATTTAAGGAAGTATTCACTGTGGAGACAGGAAGGACTCTGGGAAGACAGGACAGAGGGGGACACTAACAGGGAATACACCAAGTGCTGGATGATATACACACAACTGAGGAGGAGGTGAAGAAGCTGCTAAGTGACCTTGATACCTCAAAGGCAATGGGACCAGACATCTCCCCATTTGTCCTTAGAGAGGGAGCATTAGTGCGTCTTATTAACCACAATCTTCAACACATCTCTTGAAACTGGACAACTACCTGAGGTATGGAAGATGGCAAATGTAGTTCCCATTTTTAAAAAAGGAGACAGAAAAGAGGCACTAAACTACAGACCAGTGTCACTGACGTGCATAGTATGCAAAGTCATGGAGAAGATTATCAGGAGGAGAGTGGTAGAGCACCTGGAACGGAACAAAAGTATAAATGACTACCAGCACGGCTTCATGGAAGGCAAATCCTGTGTCACAAACCTTCTGGAGTTCATGATAAAGTAACAGAAGTAAGAGACGAGAGAGAGAGGTGGGTTGATTGCATCTTCTTGGACTACAAGAAGGCCTTTGACACAGTTCCTCACAAGAGATTAGTGCAGAAACTAGAGGATCAGGTGCGTATAATGGGAACGGAACTTCAATGGATCAGAGAATACCTGACAGGGAGGCAACAACAAGTCATGGTGCGGGATTAGGTATCACAGTGGGCACCTGTGACGAGCGGGGTCCCACAGGGGTTGGTCCTAGGACCAGTGCTATTTTTGGTATACGTGAATGACATGATGGAAGGGATAGACTCAGAGGTGTCCCTGTTCACAGATGATGTGAAGTTAATGAGGAGAATTAAATCAGATGAGGATCAGGCAGACCTTCAAGGAGACCTGGACAGGCTGGACACGTGGTCCAGCAACTGGCTTCTCGAATTCAACCCTGCCAAATGCAAAGTCATGAAGATTGGAGAAGGGCAAAGAAGACTGCAAACAGAGTATAGGCTAGGTGGCCAACGACTGCAAACCTCGCCCAAGGAGAAAGATCTTGGCGTGATTATAACGCCGAACACATCTCCAGAAGCACACATCAACCAGATAACTGCTGCAGCATATGGGCACCTGGCAAACCTGAGATTAGCATTCCGATACCTAAATAAGGAATCTTTCAAGACACTGTACACCGTGTACGTCAGGCCCATACTGGAGTATG
Source organism: Cherax quadricarinatus (assembly GCF_038502225.1). Classification (NCBI taxonomy): domain Eukaryota; kingdom Metazoa; phylum Arthropoda; class Malacostraca; order Decapoda; family Parastacidae; genus Cherax; species Cherax quadricarinatus. The sequence continues at coordinate 8,829 of NW_027201446.1, forward strand.
CAGCACCAGTTTGGAACCCGCACCAGATCAAGCACATTAAGAAATTAGAGAAAGCGCAAAGATTTGTGACAAGGTTAGTTCCAGAGACAAAACAAAACATACAGCACAAAACATACACAAAACAGCACAAAACAAACTCAACCCCTGCCAATTTGGATTTAGGAAAAATAAAAGCACTAATGAAGCAATCATAAAAATGCTAGATCTGCTTTACACAGCATTGGAAAATAAGGAATATCCACTAGGAATTTTTATTGACCTAAGAAAAGCTTTTGACACAGTAGACCACGACATCCTACTCCACAAACTTGACCATTACGGTATAAGAGGCCATGCGCTTGCTTATTTCAAATCTTACATTACTAATAGGTATCAGTATGTTACCATTAAAGACACAGCATCAACAACACGGCCACTTGATACTGGAGTTCCGCAGGGAAGTGTCCTTGGTCCCCTGCTCTTCCTCATATACATCAATGATCTTCCAAACGTATCCCAACACCTGAAACCCATTCTCTTTGCTGACGACACGACTTATGTCATCTCTCACCCTAATCTTGCCACCCTCAACACCATTGTTAACGAGGAGCTGATCAAAATATCGACTTGGATGACAGCCAATAAACTTACGCTTAACACTGACAAAACCTACTATATTATGTTTGGTAGCAGAGCAGGAGATGCACAAATTAACATTAAGATCGACAACACCCTAATTACCAGACATAATGAGGGCAAATTCCTAGGCCTATACCTTGACAACAACCTGAATTTCAGCACCCATATCCAACACATAACCAAAAAAGTATCCAAAACAGTTGGGATCCTCTCCAAGATACGATACTACGTGCCGCAAAATGCCCTTCTCACACTATACCACTCACTTATTTATCCATACCTCACCTATGCTATTTGTGCTTGGGGATCAACTGCAGCAACACACCTAAAGCCAATAATAACCCAACAAAAAGCTGCAGTAAGAATAATCACTAAATCCCATCCCTGGCAACACCCCCCCCCACTCTTCATAGATCTAAACTTACTCCCTGTTCAGTACATCCACACTTACTACTGTGCAATCTACATCTACAGGACCTTAAACTCCAATATCAACCTTGACCTAAAACGCTTTCTTGATAGTTGTGACAGAACCCACAGGCATAACACCAGACACAAACATCTCTACGACATTCCCCATGTCCGACTAAACCTTTACAAAAATTCAATGTATGTCAAAGGCCCTAAAATCTGGAACACCCTACCTGAGAACTCTAGAACTGCAGACACATTCATCACCTTCAAAACTACCATTAGAAAACATCTTATCTCCCTGATAAACCCCATCAACTAACTACACGAATACCACCTGGTGGTTCACACTTACGCTCACTCACCCATTTGACCATAAACAGAAATATTAATCTCAATCTTAAAATAATGAATCCTATGATACTCCAATAGTGAAACTATGTACTGTGCCAAAACAAAAGCATTCACATTACTAAACTCACAAACTAGTATTTAGTCACTTAGCCATAATACCAACTTACCTCATAATTTGTAATATTTTAATAGCTTTAAGATGAGGTATGATAAAGCTATGGATCAGGGAGAGAGGGGACCTAGTAGCACTCGGGTGAAGAGGCGGGGCCAGGAGCTGAGTCTGACCCCTGCAACCACAATTAGGTGAGTACACACACA
>NW_027201447.1:5000-10528 GCF_038502225.1 Cherax quadricarinatus
ACTATACTCTCATACATTCCCCTCTTTGCCTCCAAGGACAAAGTTCTTTGTCTCCACAGACTCCGAAGTGCACCACTCACTCTTTTTTCCCTCATCAATTCTATGATTCACCTCATCTTTCATAGACCCATCCGCTGACACGTCCACTCCCAAATATCTGAATACGTTCACCTCCTCCATACTCTCTCCCTCCAATCTGATATTCAATCTTTCATCACCTAATCTTTTTGTTATCCTCATAACCTTACTCTTTCCTGTATTCACCTTTAATTTTCTTCTTTTGCACACCCTACCAAATTCATCCACCAATCTCTGCAGCTTCTCTTCAGAATCTCCCAAGAGCACAGTGTCATCAGCAAAGAGCAGCTGTGACAACTCCCACTTTGTGTGTGATTCTTTATCTTTTAACTCCACGCCTCTTGCCAAGACCCTCGCATTTACTTCTCTTACAACCCCATCTATAAATATATTAAACAACCACGGTGACATCACACATCCTTGTCTAAGGCCTACTTTTACTGGGAAAAAATTTCCCTCTTTCCTACATACTCTAACTTGAGCCTCACTATCCTCGTAAAAACTCTTCACTGCTTTCAGTAACCTACCTCCTACACCATACACTTGCAACATCTGCCACATTGCCCCCCTATCCACCCTGTCATACGCCTTTTCCAAATCCATAAATGCCACAAAGACCTCTTTAGCCTTATCTAAATACTGTTCACTTATATGTTTCACTGTAAACACCTGGTCCACACACCCCCTACCTTTCCTAAAGCCTCCTTGTTCATCTGCTATCCTATTCTCCGTCTTACTCTTAATTCTTTCAATTATAACTCTACCATACACTTTACCAGGTACACTCAACAGACTTATCCCCCTATAATTTTTGCACTCTCTTTTATCCCCTTTGCTTTTATACAAAGGAACTATGCATGCTCTCTGCCAATCCCTAGGTACCTTACCCTCTTCCATACATTTATTAAATAATTGCACCAACCACTCCAAAACTATATCCCCACCTGCTTTTAACATTTCTATCTTTATCCCATCAATCCCGGCTGCCTTACCCCCTTTCATTTTACCTACTGCCTCACGAACTTCCCCCACACTCACAACTGGCTCTTCCTCACTCCTACAAGATGTTATTCCTCCTTGCCCTATACACGAAATCACAGCTTCCCTATCTTCATCAACATTTAACAATTCCTCAAAATATTCCCTCCATCTTCCCAATACCTCTAACTCTCCATTTAATAACTCTCCTCTCCTATTTTTAACTGACAAATCCATTTGTTCTCTAGGCTTTCTTAACTTGTTAATCTCACTCCAAAACTTTTTCTTATTTTCAACAAAATTTCTTGATAACATCTCACCTACTCTCTCATTTGCTCTCTTTTTACATTGCTTCACCACTCTCTTAACCTCTCTCTTTTTCTCCATATACTCTTCCCTCCTTGCATCACTTCTACTTTGTAAAAACTTCTCATATGCTAACTTTTTCTCCCTTACTACTCTCTTTACATCATCATTCCACCAATCGCTCCTCTTCCCTCCTGCACCCACTTTCCTGTAACCACAAACTTCTGCTGAACACTCTAACACTACATTTTTAAACCTACCCCATACCTCTTCGACCCCATTGCCTATGCTCTCATTAGCCCATCTATCCTCCAATAGCTGTTTATATCTTACCCTAACTGCCTCCTCTTTTAGTTTATAAACCTTCACCTCTCTCTTCCCTGATGCTTCTATTCTCCTTGTATCCCATCTACCTTTTACTCTCAGTGTAGCTACAACTAGAAAGTGATCTGATATATCTGTGGCCCCTCTATAAACATGTACATCCTGAAGTCTACTCAACAGTCTTTTATCTACCAATACATAATCCATATATATATTTATATATATATATATATATATATATATATATATATATATATATATATAAAGATATATATATATATATATGTATATATATACAGAGATACACACCTCTATGTGTATGCGCACTTGTTTTTGTCATGAAAATAGGGAAACATGCAAATATATACATGGCTCTGGCAGAGCAGGGTTGCCATTTATTCCTTTCTATGCACCAATGGAGAGACAGAAGAGCCTCTGAATATTTGAGTAGGGGATCAAAGCCGCGTTTTCTATTGACCCGAGTCCCGTTTTCTTTCTCTGTGTTGATTTGTTTTCCCCTTTGGGTCAACAGCCAAGAGGCCTCTCCATTTTTTTTGTGGGGGGGGGGGTGAATGATTTTTGGAGGGAAAAAACCTTGGAATGACGATCGGGAAAATAATGGATTTTTTTTTTAGGGTAAGTTATGGAGGCTGGTGACGCTTGGTGCTTCACCTGTTGATACCTGTGACTTTTTTATTGTTTAGTTATTAATGTTAGTTGATTAGTTTATATAATTTATTAATATTAGTTGTTAATTTCACAGCAACAGGTTTCTGGCCCATTCTTGGTTTAAAATTACCCCAAAACCTGTTCATATACATATATGACATTCACAAGTGTTAGTAGTTGTTAGACAGTCACTATTGTCAAATGGTTATTAGACAGTCCTAGTGTTAGTGGGTGTTAGACAATCATTAATGTTCAGCTCCTAACAAATGTTCAAGTTGCTGTGTTATGTTAATCTGGTAAAAATGAACGAAGGGTAATTCGGGAAATAATGCACGCTCGGGTGGGAGAGTATGTTAAAGGCTGATATTCTATCGTGTTTCCACACTATTGGCAACACCACCATCACAGTACACAGACACTCCCTCCTTAATTCATGTTGTGGTGCCGTTGTTCTGCCAGTAGTACAATACTACTTTGTAGAATGAACCTGAGATGAGACAGCTACTCAGGCTGCATCACCTCCGTTTGACAAAGGTGACACTGACGTCCGTCCTGCCCCCGGGCACAGACTCAACATAGGCAACATAGCCAAGTTAACTTTCAGCTGCCATGTTAGTAAGTTTATTCAGGTACACATAAATATAGTTACATAAATTATCATACATAGCAGCATATGTGTAGATTATCTAGGATAACCCAAAAAAGTCAGACAAAGTGACTTATTTCTATTAGGATCCTTGTAATATCTTATTATCTAAATCTTAAACGTTAAAAACAGCTAAATAACTCAACTGTGTGAAAAGCAGGTACAATAAAAGGAGATACAATAGGAATAAGATAAACTGAGTAATATATATTAACATCAGTCCACACAGCAGATCACAGGTTGACGGTGAAGTGACTCACAACGACACCACAATAATACTGCAACTATTGTTGCTTTGGTCACCTAGCAAAAATATTGTAGATCACAGGGGAAGTATCCAGTCTGTGGAGAGGAAGACGATAATGACCTAGCCTGTGACTGCCCTCATTTTTTGCTTTAATTGCAACGAAGTACTTTCCCAGTTCCCTGTTTTGCTTCTGGGAAGCGAAATTAGTTGTCTGAAGGTGACAGAGAATTTGTCATATTATCAGTCCGTGTCCCAGCTATGGCACCATGGTAAAATAGTATATAACTGTTGCCCCAGAGTCGTCAGGTATACTCAACGTCAACCTCCAACTCAAGACCAACTCTCATATCCCATCAGTATTATGTACCACTGATACACACTTATATAAAAGGATTATTTGGGGTTCTGGTAGCGGGTGGTTAATGATAAACTTCTTCGGAGGCTTCTTTGTTTATTGTTAAGTAGTGGTGGGTACACAGGCTTGTGTGTTGTGCCCATGTCCCGGGCAGGGCCATCCCACGAGAGAGAGCTAGGGAGTACTTGTGTCTTCCTGCTAGGCCGCTGTGAGAGTGAGAGCGTGGCAAGGCCAGGCAGGCTGAAGTGGCCACCGAGAGGCCTGGCTACAGAGGACAGCATCTGAGTGGCGCGAAATATGAACTAAGCTGGCAGACATAGGCTGTCTGTGCAGACAGTACAGGCTGTCTACACTTATTTATGTAAGTCATCACCTGCATCATACGACATTAGTCTTTCTCTTGCATCTTTTTCTATTGAAATGGTCTTAATTTGTTACTTTTTTCCATAGTAAGCTGCGGTAATCCTCGCTGTCCGAAAATCAAGTACCATAGCCAGGACACTTCTCCTTGTAGACTCATGACCCTTCCCATGGCTTCCCATGTTGCGACAGTGTTGTCACATGTGACTGGTTGTGACAGTGTTGTTACGTGTGACTGGTTGTGACAGTGTTGTCACATGTTGGAATGCTTGATATTTACAGACCCAAAACTCTTTCTCTCTCTCTTTCTCCTCAGTTTAATTTCAGAAAGATCCGTTATACCATTGATCCCTTATTGCATCTTCATAAATACATTCGTAACACCTTTACTATCAACCAGTCAATTATTACCATTATTTTTGGACTAGGAAAATCTTACATTTTCCTGCAGCACAGCATCTTGTCTCGAGACTCTTCTTATGCTTGCAGGAGAGACTACCAATATTGTTGAAAAAGATCTTATCAATGAGACACTTCAGTGTTGCAGTGAATACCGGTTTTCTCCAACGTCGTTGTGCAGAATAAAGACATATTACAAGACTGGATTCTTAGAACTTCCTTGTTCCTGTTAGCAGTTAATGGACTTTACCTCTGTTCTTCCCCCAGGTATCTCGTCATCTTTACATACAGACGATGTTTCTATGGCATGTGCAGGTACTGACTAGAGCCATCGGATCGTAGTGTCTCTCTATAATACAATATTAATGGCGCTTCTAAGTGGGTCCACTTTACGTCATATTACTTGGTGTTCTCTTTGATTATCGAATTTCAGAACTCTCACATAGCCTTCCTATAAGTTGCCTTACTTAGCTGAACGTAGAGAAAATGTTTGTCCCTTTTTCATGTGGAACTGATGGGCAGACCCTTCGCCTTCATTCAGCCTTAGTCTTAGCTAGGTCATGGCCTCAGCCTCGTTAGTTACTCACTGCTGACTTCTATCATTCACACTGCAACAATGTCCACCTTATTTGTTGTTCTTTGAGACTTCAGAAGTACATTGCGAGTTATCCTGAAATTTTGCTCCTCACGTCCCATCATGCTATCAATATAGCAATGGTCACATTGCATTTCCAGAAGGCACAAAGATTTGTTTTTTTTGCTGGGTCTTTGAAATTCTTGTGTTAAGGGCAGTGAAAACACACACACTCAGCTGCTTGTTTTGCTGTTCACCAATTACCAATTTCACATATGGAATCTTTTTTTTTTTTAAGATTATTTTCGAATGCTTATCGAATTCAAAACCGCTGACAACTGCATTGGTCTTAGTGACACGCCATATAATAAGCGTTAAATTGCCGTTGGGTTCCTGGTCGACTTCCATTGTTGCCAGGTATGGGAAACTATGTTCTCACAATTACTGTACGTAATTGTGAGAACAGTGGCATGGCTCACTGGCCAGTTTTTATTGTCACTGAAGATTTTAGCATCACAGACCTTCTACTGGCTTAGCAGTAGGCCAAGTTTATAATATTACTGTGTAAGAGCAATGTATTATGCCCATGTTT
>NW_027201448.1:0-10525 GCF_038502225.1 Cherax quadricarinatus
GTCTGTTATTATTTCTTTTTCTATTCATTAATTTTCCTGAGGAGGAGCCAGCCTGGGTAATACTGTCTGAAGTTGTTACAGGGCTGAGTAAGCCTTCACAAACACTTGGAAAAAAGTGTTTCCATGAACAAGATCCAGCACTGGTTTAGAGACTACATAACTTGTATTATTAACATGTTGGAGATCTATTATAAAGTAACAGTTGTGAGACAGAAGAGGGACGGACTGCGTAAATTTTCTGAGTCTAGAGGCTGTAACAAAACTTAATGTGCAGGTAAGTATAAGAGGGAACTTACTCCAGGAGATCAAAGGGTATCTTAGGGGGAAGAAACCAAGAGTAAGAGTCATAGAAGATATGTAAGAATAAAGAAGAGTAACATGCTGGATTTCACAAAGATCAATATTAGTATTATGTCTGGTTTATGTGAATAATATAACAGTTGGGACTGAATCTGACGTTTCAAAGTTTATTGATGTTTAAAACTAATGAGAATGAAACAACTGATGAGAACAGAAAGAGGCGACAAACTGAATAATTGGTCGAATAAGTGATTTTTTGTCTTCAATCCCTGCTAAGGTAAGGTTATGAAGTTTGGGAAATAGGCAAGATGACCAGACATGGTGTATAGACTCGGAGGACAAAGGCTGCAGACCTTGCTCAAAGTCTTAGGGGTTAGCTTAAGCCTGGTGTATCGCAGTGGCTCACATCAGCCGAAAATCCTCTACACTCAGCAGCCATTTCCGGACCTTTGAACAATATAAGTCAGTCCCATCTGGGAATGTAAAAATCACCTCGTGGAAAAATATGGTAAGAACCACGAGAAAGTCCATATGTAAGCAATGAGACTTGTTCCAGGGCTAAGAAATTTGAGCAGTGAGAAGAGACTAGATGAATTGAATGTAACGAAAAGGAGACATACGTAATATTGAAGCGAATTAATAACAAAAAAAGGCACAATACCGTGACTGGAACGATACACAAATAACCCGCACATAAAAGAGAGAAGCTCACGACGACGTTTCGTCCAAATTGGACCGAAACGTCGTCGTAAGCTTCTCTCTTTTATGTGCGGGTTATTTGTGTATTGAAGCGAATTGACAGGATAGACAGTATCAGGCTATTTGAGAGGCGAGAAACAGGTATAAGCTGTGCAAGTGGAAGTTAGACACAGATGAGCCACAGGGATGTAAAGGCGGATTTCTTTAGTTGTTAGAAAGTGAAATGACCTCGATGAAGAAGTGGTGGAGACAGGCTTCATACACAGCTTTATGATTAGGAACGATAGGACCCACAAGGCTGGGAAGGAGTGAATTTTGCAAACAACAAATTGAGATACGAAGCCAGGAGCTAACTTCGAACCTTTCAACCACATACACACATACACGAGCGCGCTCACATACAACACACGCGCACACACACACACACACACACACACACACACACACACACACACACACACACACACACACCAAGTGCAAAGTCATGAAGATTGGGGAAGGGCAAAGAAGGCCGCAAACGGAGTACAGTCTAGGGGGTCAGAGACTACAAACCTCACTCAAGGAAAAAGATCTTGGGGTGAGTATAACACCAGGCACATCTCCTGAAGCGCACATCAACCAAATAACTGCTGCAGCATATGGGCGCCTAGCAAACCTCAGAACAGCATTCCGACATCTTAATAAGGAATCGTTCAGGACCCTGTACACCGTATACGTTAGGCCCATATTGGAGTATGCGGCACCAGTTTGGAACCCACACCTAGCCAAGCACGTAAAGAAACTAGAGAAAGTGCAAAGGTTTGCAACAAGACTAGTCCCAGAGCTAAGAGGTATGTCCTACGAGGAGAGGTTAAGGGAAATCAACCTGACGACACTGGAGGACAGGAGAGATAGGGGGGACATGATAACGACATACAAAATACTGAGAGGAATTGACAAGGTGGACAAAAACAGGATGTTCCAGAGATTGGACACAGTAACAAGGGGACACAGTTGGAAGCTAAAGACACAGATGAATCACAGGGATGTTAGGAAGTATTTCTTCAGCCACAGAGTAGTCAGTAAGTGGAATAGTTTGGGAAGCGATGTAGTGGAGGCAGGATCCATACATAGCTTTAAGCAGAGGTACGATAAAGCTCACGGCTCAGGGAGAGTGACCTAGTAGCGATCAGTGAAGAGGCGGGGCCAGGAGCTCGGACTCGACCCCCGCAACCTCAACTAGGTGAGTACAACTAGGTGAGTACACTTTCCATTGATCTATAGTACAGGTTGTGTTATACGTCAGGTCAGTGCAGTCCAGTCAAGAACCAGTAGAGTGAAGTTCAACATTATGGTGTTTACCATAGAGGTGAGAGAGTGTCTAGTCCACACGATATTTTATTCAATCTGAAATGTTAGATGGCTGCAAAACTTGAATGACCAGATCAGTTATAGAAAGACTGATTAATCACTTGAGCTCTGGCTAGCAGTGCTTCCTACCAGTTCAGATGACATGCAACAAAAATGGAAAAATGTTCCATAACAGAGAGCTTAACAAGCTGCATTGCTATTCAAAGCTCGCCCTTGCTCTCTGTGCACGTCACATAGTGCACTCAGGAGGAACCCGTAAACCTATAAATATTAGACAGAAATTTGGGAATGAGAGGTAATAAACTTTGATTATAGAAAAGAAAAGGTGATTCATTTCCTTAGATCAAGAATCAATTGGGCAGAATGAAGATACTTTCTCTGAACGAATTTCTTGAGCAAGTAAAACCAATCTACTGGCTGCCCCCTATATGAAGAATCTGTTAGGTTTTTAAAGCATTTCAGTGAGGAACACGTTATACCATTGTTAATGATTACTGAGTGTGTGAGTGAAGAACACGTTATAACAGTGTTAATGATTACTGAGTGTGTGAGTGAAGAACACTTTATAACAGTGTTAATGATTGCTGAGTGTGTGAGTGAAGAACACGTTATAACAGTGTTAATGATTGCTGAGTGTGTGAGTGAAGAACACGTTATAACAGTGTTAATGATTGCTGAGTGTGTGAGTGAAGAACACGTTATAACAGTGTTAATGATTGCTGAGTGTGTGAGTGAGTATGATCAATTTCAACATTGTTATAATGTTAAGAACACATTATAGCATTGTTATAATGTTAAGAACACATTATAACAGTTCTGAGACTGATGAAGTTATAACTTGATAAAGTTTATTTTCTTCACCATTATAAATTGTACATCACACAGCGTATTTCCTCAGATATTAATATTTGGTACTTTAGGTAATATTACTGGTACCTGATGTGTTGTAGGCAGTGAACATTGTTCAGTCGTTCAACAAACATTTCTCTGTATCACCTGAGAACATTGAACTACAAGATCAGTTAGAAATAACTAATCTTGTAGTGTAACATTTACATGTTCCACTTAATGTTCATGAATGTTGTTATTTATGTGTACTTATTCGAGTGTATTTACATGTGCCAGCAAACATTCAACTTCTTGAATCTTAACAAGTCAAAGATTCGAGAAAAGAGTTTATAATGTCACTTTATACTCCATTGTGCGACTACAAATTACAATAATTACACAGAAAACTTCCTTTGCTATATTAAATTACAAAATATTAATGTTTTAAAAAATAGGTGATGATTTGTGCTATTTAAAAAGGTGAAGAAAAGACATTGTTTGCAGGACAGTGTTTTGATGGAACAATGTTTTGATCTATGTTGATCTTTGTTCAGTAACTTGGTCAGTCACTGCACTCTGTGTCAATGTGTGTTAATGTACTGTACACTCCCATACCCACTTAGTACTCTATTTTATTATCACACTGGCCGATTCCCACCAAGGCAGGGTGGCCCGAAAAAGAAAAACTTTCACCATCATTCACTCCATCACTGTCTTGCCAGAAGGGTGCTTTACACTACAGTTTTTAAACTGCAACATTAACACCCCTCCTTCAGAGTGCAGGCACTGTACTTCCCATCTCCAGGACTCAAGTCCGGCCTGCCGGTTTCCCTGAACCCCTTCATAAATGTTACTTTGCTCACACTCCAACAGCACGTCAAGTATTAAAAACCATTTGTCTCCATTCACTCCTATCAAACACGCTCACGCATGCCTGCTGGAAGTCCAAGCCCCTCGCACACAAAACCTCCTTTACCCCCTCCCTCCAACCTTTCCTAGGCCGACCCCTACCCCGCCTTCCTTCCACTACAGACTGATACACTCTTGAAGTCATTCTGTTTCGCTCCATTCTCTCTACATGTCCGAACCACCTCAACAACCCTTCCTCAGCCCTCTGGACAACAGTTTTGGTAATCCCGCACCTCCTCCTAACTTCCAAACTACGAATTCTCTGCATTATATTCACACCACACATTGCCCTCAGACATGACATCTCCACTGCCTCCAGCCTTCTCCTCGCTGCAACATTCATCACCCATGCTTCACACCCATATAAGAGCGTTGGTAAAACTATACTCTCATACATTCCCCTCTTTGCCTCCAAGGACAAAGTTCTTTGTCTCCACAGACTCCTAAGTGCACCGCTCACCCTTTTCCCCTCATCAATTCTATGATTCACCTCATCTTTCATAGACCCATCCGCTGACACGTCCACTCCCAAATATCTGAATACATTCACCTCCTCCATACTCTCTCCCTCCAATCTGATATCCAATCTTTCATCACCTAATCTTTTTGTTATCCTCATAACCTTACTCTTTCCTGTATTCACTTTTAATTTTCTTCTTTTGCATACCCTACCAAATTCATCCACCAATCTCTGCAACTTCTCTTCAGAATCTCCCAAGAGCACAGTGTCATCAGCAAAGAGCAGCTGTGACAACTCCCACTTTTGTGTGATTCTTTATCTTTTAACTCCACGCCTCTTGCCAAGACCCTCGCATTTACTTCTCTTACAACCCCATCTATAAATATATTAAACAACCACGGTGACATCACACATCCTTGTCTAAGGCCTACTTTTACTGGGAAATAATTTCCCTCTTTCCTACATACTCTAACTTGAGCCTCACTATCCTCGTAAAAACTCTTCACTGCTTTCAGTAACCTACCTCCTACACCATACACCTGCAACATCTGCCACATTGCCCCCCTATCCACCCTGTCATACGCCTTTTCCAAATCCATAAATGCCACAAAGACCTCTTTAGCCTTATCTAAATACTGTTCACTTATATGTTTCACTGTAAACACCTGGTCCACACACCCCCTACCTTTCCTAAAGCCTCCTTGTTCATCTGCTATCCTATTCTCCGTCTTACTCTTAATTCTTTCAATAATAACTCTACCATACACTTTACCAGGTATACTCAACAGACTTATCCCCCTATAATTTTTGCACTCTCTTTTGTCCCCTTTGCCTTTATACAAAGGAACTATGCATGCTCTCTGCCAATCCCTAGGTACCTTACCCTCTTCCATACATTTATTAAATAATTGCACCAACCACTCCAAAACTATATCCCCACCTGCTTTTAACATTTCTATCTTTATCCCATCAATCCCGGCTGCCTTACCCCCTTTCATTTTACCTACTGCCTCACGAACTTCCCCCACACTCACAACTGGCTCTTCCTCACTCCTACAAGATGTTATTCCTCCTTGCCCTATACACGAAATCACAGCTTCCCTATCTTCATCAACATTTAACAATTCCTCAAAATATTCCCTCCATCTTCCCAATACCTCTAACTCTCCATTTAATAACTCTCCTCTCCTATTTTTAACTGACAAATCCATTTGTTCTCTAGGCTTCCTTAACTTGTTAATCTCACTCCAAAACTTTTTCTTATTTTCAACAAAATTTGTTGATAACATCTCACCCACTCTCTCATTTGCTCTCTTTTTACATTGCTTCACCACTCTCTTAACCTCTCTCTTTTTCTCCATATACTCTTCCCTCCTTGCATCACTTCTACTTTGTAAAAACTTCTCATATGCTAACTTTTTCTCCCTTATTCCCCACTTACCCAAGGTCAGCCTCAACTGCTAGTATTCATGCCTTCCCCAGGTTCATGTATCCAGGAATCCATCCGTCTACCGCCGGATGTCTCCCCTTCCCCACTTATCCAAGGTCAGCCTCAACAACAACCTTCCCCAAGTTCATGTATCCAGGAATCCATCCGTTCGCTCCCGGATGTGTTCCCTTCCACACTTACCTAAGGTCGGCGGTGCCTTCCCTGGATCAGTGTCTCCACTTCCCCAGAGTCAGCGGTTGCCACCCTCAGTGACCTCGCTGCATGGAAAATTGGTCTCGTCTAGCTGGTCTACGGTAGAGACTGTCCAGGTGGGTGGAATTACTGGAGGTGACACACACAGAAAACTGCGTCCAGTAATTACATCCACCAAGACAGCCTGGACCGTAGGTCAGCTAGACGCCACCAAGCGCCCTCACAGTTCCGCCACCTCCCAGAGGCTAATTGAGAACAATCTTGGAATTCCTTTTATATTACAATATAGTCTACCATCATGGTAGTCTCGACCTGTTGAGAGAGTCTACCATCATGGTAGTCTCGACCTGTTGAGAGAGTCTACCATCATGGTAGTCTCGACCTGTTGAGAGAGTCTACCATCATGGTAGTCTCGACCTGTTGAGAGAGTCTACCATCATGGTAGTCTCGACCTGTTGAGAGAGTCTACCATCATGGTAGTCTCGACCTGTTGAGAGAGTCTACCATCATGGTAGTCTCGACCTGTTGAGAGAGTCTACCATCATGGTAGTCTCGACCTGTTGAGAGAGTCTACCATCATGGTAGTCTCGACCTGTTGAGAGAGTCTACCATCATGGTAGTCTCGACCTGTTGAGAGAGTCTACCATCATGGTAGTCTCGACCTGTTGAGAGAGTCTACCATCATGGTAGTCTCGACCTGTTGAGAGAGTCTACCATCATGGTAGTCTCGACCTGTTGAGAGAGTCTACCATCATGGTAGTCTCGACCTGTTGAGAGAGTCTACCATCATGGTAGTCTCGACCTGTTGAGAGAGTCTACCATCATGGTAGTCTCGACCTGTTGAGAGAGTCTACCATCATGGTAGTCTCGACCTGTTGAGAGAGTCTACCATCATGGTAGTCTCGACCTGTTGAGAGAGTCTACCATCATGGTAGTCTCGACCTGTTGAGAGAGTCTACCATCATGGTAGTCTCGACCTGTTGAGAGAGTCTACCATCATGGTAGTCTCGACCTGTTGAGAGAGTCTACCATCATGGTAGTCTCGAGAGAGTCTACCATCATGGTAGTCTCGACCTGTTGAGAGAGTCTACCATCATGGTAGTCTCGACCTGTTGAGAGAGTCTACCATCATGGTAGTCTCGACCTGTTGAGAGAGTCTACCATCATGGTAGTCTCGACCTGTTGAGAGAGTCTACCATCATGGTAGTCTCGACCTGTTGAGAGAGTCTACCATCATGGTAGTCTCGACCTGTTGAGAGAGTCTACCATCATGGTAGTCTCGACCTGTTGAGAGAGTCTACCATCATGGTAGTCTCGACCTGTTGAGAGAGTCTACCATCATGGTAGTCTCGACCTGTTGAGAGAGTCTACCATCATGGTAGTCTCGAGAGAGTCTACCATCATGGTAGTCTCGACCTGTTGAGAGAGTCTACCATCATGGTAGTCTCGACCTGTTGAGAGAGTCTACCATCATGGTAGTCTCGACCTGTTGAGAGAGTCTACCATCATGGTAGTCTCGACCTGTTGAGAGAGTCTACCATCATGGTAGTCTCGACCTGTTGAGAGAGTCTACCATCATGGTAGTCTCGACCTGTTGAGTCAGAGTGATCAACCTTGATGGATATGTATCACCAGCGGTGGTAAACCCGCAGGGGTGGACGGGTGAGAGCCACAAATATGAAAGATAAAGGAGACTCGTCAATGTTTACATTGATACTAATTTACCTGGTTACAAGTAATGACATTGAGGTAGAATACCAGCCTTTGTCTTTCTTCAATGTCATACTTATTTAACACTTATATAACCAGTGTTTTCTTTATTATCAGCTCTGCTGCTGGCCTGGTCAACAAGGGTAGACGCTTGTTAATTGGAGCAAGATCCCTGTCTACAGGGGTAGCGTGACAGTGTCAGCGTGCCTCGTTGTGCTCCGCGTTTTCGGGTGTTTTCACGGTGGCTCTTACGTGCTAGAACTTTAATTTGTGTCATCAATCCTATACGATACATCCCTCTAGCGCCTGCAACCAATCTTGGCCGGAAAACATTATATACTGAGTCAAAAAAGGAGAATTAGTGTGCATACCTAGCAGAGTTTACTGCCAGAGGGGAATCATAGGCCTGTGTCCCATGTGGAAAAAATAATAACTGAACTTTGTGTCAGAGGAAAGAAAGTCTCCCTGATAACATTGAGTATACATAGTGTATAGTGTATACTATAGTGGCTCCCTAGTATATTGTTGATAAAGGCTAAAGTGTCATTTGAAAACAGGTGAATTTGTAAATGAAGTGATAAGCCTATAGAGGCAGGTGCCAGAAGTCGCCAGAATCTTACCACAAAGGTCAGCTGTTTTTAATAATCTTCCTGGCCTGCTAGTGTACTCGCATATAATCTAGTGATACCAGTGAATAGCAGAATACAGTGTTGTAGTAGCAACTAACCAGTATTATAGTGGTACTTAGTGGAGTGGAGTGACTTTCATTAGTTTCTTTTTTCTTGAAATACGAGACGTTACTGTGAATTTCATATAACCTGTAGTTACCAGCGGTCGCAATATACACAACGAGAAGCAATTATTACTACAGAAAAAGCGTCCTTCCTCCAAAATTTGCACCAGTCAACTATAGTGATAATATAGCATTTATTGTGGTGGAGACCGAAAAAAAAAAAAAAAAAAAAAATAGAAAAGCTAGATACAGCGATTGATAAACAAGGGAGGTCGACCGTTCGTCATTGTAGGAGTGCCAGCAGTCACCGGCTCTTCAACACGCAAGTTATACTTTTGTGTCAATCAAATCACATATTACTCGGGTAGATAATTTCCAGTAGATCCTTCATGTGTTAGCTCAAATCACCGACCAGTATGTTTTAAATAAGTGACCCACTGATCAGATCAGATAGACTGGTCCGAACCCTTGACTGGTCCGAACCCTTGACTGGTCCGAACCCTTGACTGGTCCGAACCCTTAACTGGTCCGAACCCTTGACTGGTCCGAACCCTTGACTGGTCCAAACCCTTAACTGGTCCGAACCCTTGACTGGTCCGAACCCTTGACTGGTCCGAACCCTTGACTGGTCCGAACCCTTGACTGGTCCGAACCCTGGACTGGTTTCAAACGGTTTCGTTGTGCACTACCTAGCAGGTTATTAATAGAATTTTCAAGAGGTTGCTAGTAGAATTGCAGTAAATCAACCATTCAAATCATTATGAAGCTGTGTGTAGTCTGTGGTCAGTCAAACAAACGGGCTTCCACATGCATAAATTGTCATTTTTGTGGAAATTGGTGTCACGCCCCTTGTGCAGATATCCAAGAACTAGCTACAAGCAGTATTAAAACAGGGAAGTGTTTTTGGGTATGCCCAAATGAGATAAATCTGTGGACTAAAATCACAAGGGTATTAAAAGAGGTCAACATCAAAGCTGCTTTCATAGAAAACCTGGAAGCTTTCTACAACGGATGGGAACATAAAAAGTCTGGGCTGAATGGTACTGCCCTTGATACTGGCCATGTAGTCAGAAACTGTAAGGCTGGAGATGATGTCCTGGTAGTCAGTAAATGGGGGGCTGATAGTGCTGTCCTGGGAGACAGTAATGGTGAAGCTGGAGGTGCTGTCCTGGGAGACAGTAATGGTGAAGCTGGAGGTGCTGTCCTGGGAGACAGTGGTGGTGAAGCTGGAGATGCTGTCCTGGGAGACAGTAATGGGGAAGCTGGAGATGCTGTCCTGGGAGACAGTAATGGTGAAGCTGGAAAGATTTTGTCCAGGTAGTCGGGAATTATACGCAGGAAGGAATACCTCATAGGGGACAGGAGCCATAGTAGGGAAACAAGTGTAGTCAAAGATAAGATAAAACCAATATTGCAAACTAGAAATACCGAAGGAAATAGCAAACAAGAGGACTCCACTAGCAATAGTGAAGATATATTACCAAAAACAACTGGTGGGAGCTCCATTGTTGGTGCTAGGGAGGATAGAAGTAAGACAGGGAAACATGCACCAATAGGGAATACAGTCACAGAAACCCAAGGCAAACGGAAACCAAGCCTGTGCACATACTATGCACTCGGTATCTGCTGGCATGGGAAATCTGGAAAAACAGATGGGACGTGCAACTATGACCACCCTAGAAAATGCCATGCCCATATGACAACAGGAAAATGCAAACTCCCTTCCTGTAAGCTTTTTCACCCTGAACTGTGTACCTCTTCAGTACAGGAAAGACTGTGCTATAACTTAAATTGCCAGGCATACCATCTAAAGGGGACAAAAAGATACAAAACATCCAGGCCATGGGAAAACCTGGGTAGCCACAGCCACTCAAGAGGGAGAGGTTTTTTAGTG
>NW_027201449.1:0-10508 GCF_038502225.1 Cherax quadricarinatus
TACCTGGAGTTTACCTGGAGAGAGTTTCGGGGGTCAACGCCCCCGCGGCCCGGTCTGTGACCAGGCCTCCTGGTGGATCAGCGCCTGATCAACCAGGCTGTTGCTGCTGGCTGCACGCAAACCAACGTACGAGCCACAGCCCGGCTGATCAGGAACTGACTTTAGGTGCTTGTCCAGTGCCAGCTTGAAGACTGCCAGGGGTCTGTTGGTAATCCCCCTTATGTGTGCTGGGAGGCAGTTGAACAGTCTCGGGCCCCTGACACTTATTGTATGGTCTCTTAACGTGCTAGTGACACCCCTGCTTTTCATTGGGGGGATGGTGCATCGTCTGCCAAGTCTTTTGCTTTCGTAGTGAGTGATTTTCGTGTGCAAGTTTGGTACTAGTCCCTCTAGGATTTTCCAGGTGTATATAATCATGTATCTCTCCCTCCTGCGTTCCAGGGAATACAGGTTTAGAAACCTCAAGCGCTCCCAGTAATTGAGGTGTTTTATCTCCGTTATGCGCGCCGTGAAAGTTCTCTGTACATTTTCTAGGTCGGCAATTTCACCTGCCTTGAAAGGTGCTGTTAGAGTGCAGCAATATTCCAGCCTAGATAGAACAAGTGACCTGAAGAGTGTCATCATGGGCTTGGCCTCCCTAGTTTTGAAGGTTCTCATTATCCATCCTGTCATTTTTCTAGCAGATGCGATTGATACAATGTTATGGTCCTTGAAGGTGAGATCCTCCGACATAATCACTCCTAGGTCTTTGACGTTGGTGTTTCGCTCTATTTTGTGGCCAGAATTTGTTTTGTACTCTGATGAAGATTTAATTTCCTCATGTTTACCATATCTGAGTAATTGAAATTTCTCATCGTTGAACTTCATATTGTTTTCTGCAGCCCACTGAAAGATTTGGTTGATGTCCGCCTGGAGCCTTGCAGTGTCTGCAATGGAAGACACTGTCATGCAGATTCGGGTGTCATCTGCAAAGGAAGACACGGTGCTGTGGCTGACATCCTTGTCTATGTCGGATATGAGGATGAGGAACAAGATGGGAGCTAGTACTGTGCCTTGTGGGACAGAGCTTTTCACCGTAGCTGCCTCGGACTTTACTCTGTTGACGACTACTCTCTGTGTTCTGTTAGTGAGGAAATTATAGATCCATCGACCGACTTTTCCTGTTATTCCTTTAGCGCGCATTTTGTGCGCTATTACGCCATGGTCACACTTGTCGAAGGCTTTTGCAAAGTCTGTATATATTACATCTGCATTCTTTTTGTCTTCTAGTGCATTTAGGACCTTGTCGTAGTGATCCAGTAGTTGAGACAGACAGGAGCGACCTGTTCTAAACCCATGTTGCCCTGGGTTGTGTAACTGATGGGTTTCTAGATGGGTGGTGATCTTGCTTCTTAGGACCCTTTCAAAGATTTTTATGATATGGGATGTTAGTGCTATTGGTCTGTAGTTCTTTGCTGTTGCTTTACTGCCCCCTTTGTGGAGTGGGGCTATGTCTGTTGTTTTTAGTAACTGAGGGACGACCCCCGTGTCCATGCTCCCTCTCCATAGGATGGAAAAGGCTCGTGATAGGGGCTTCTTGCAGTTCTTGATGAACACAGAGTTCCATGAGTCTGGCCCTGGGGCAGAGTGCATGGGCATGTCATTTATCGCCTGTTCGAAGTCATTTGGCGTCAGGATAACATCGGATAGGCTTGTGTTAGTCAAATTTTGTGGCTCTCTCATAAAAAATTCATTTTGGTCTTCGACTCTCAGTCTGGTTAGCGGCTTGCTAAAAACTGAGTCATATTGGGACTTGAGTAGCTCACTCATTTCCTTGCTGTCATCTGTGTAGGACCCATCTTGTTTAAGTAGGGGCCCAATACTGGACGTTGTTCTCGATTTTGATTTGGCATAGGAGAAGAAATACTTTGGGTTTCTTTCGATTTCATTTATGGCTTTTAGTTCTTCCCGCGATTCCTGACTCCTAAAGGATTCTTTTAGCTTAAGTTCGATGCTTGCTATTTCTCTGACCAGTGTCTCCCTGCGCATTTCAGATATATTGACCTCTTTTAGCCGCTCTGTTATTCTTTTCCGTCGCCTGTAAAGGGAGCGCCTGTCTCTTTCTATTTTACATCTACTCCTCCTTTTTCTTAGAGGAATAAGCCTTGTGCATACATCGAGTGCCACCGAGTTAATCTGTTCTAGGCATAAGTTTGGGTCTGTGTTGCTTAGTATATCTTCCCAGCTTATATCGGTTAGGACTTGGTTTACTTGGTCCCACTTTATGTTTTTGTTATTGAAGTTGAATTTGGTGAATGCTCCCTCGTGACTAGTCTCATTTTGTCGGTCTGGGGCTCCATGCATACATGTCTGAACCTCAATTATGTTGTGATCTGAGTATATTGTTTTTGATATGGTGACATTTCTTATCAGATCATCATTGTTAGTGAAGATGAGGTCTAGTGTATTCTCCAGTCTTGTAGGCTCTATTATTTGCTGGTTTAAATTGAATTTTGTGCAGAGATTTAAAAGCTCGTGTGAGTGTGAGTTTTCATCAGAGCTGCCTCCTGGTGTTATTACTGCAACAATATTATTTGCTATATTCCTCCATTTTAGGTGCCTTAAGTTGAAATCCCCCAGGAGCAAGATGTTGGGTGCAGGAGCTGGAAGATTTTCCAGACAGTGGTCAATTTTTAACAGCTGTTCCTGGAATTGCTGGGATGTTGCATCCGGAGGCTTGTAGACTACCACAATGACTAGGTTTTGGTTCTCGACCTTTACTGCTAAAACTTCCACTACGTCATTTGAGGCATTAAGCAGTTCTGTGCAAACAAGTGACTCTGCAATGTACAGGCCAACCCCCCCCTTTTGCCTGTTCACTCTGTCACATCTGTATAGGTTGTAACCTGGGATCCATACTTCGTTGTCCAAGTGATCCTTTATGTGGGTCTCAGTGAAAGCCGCGAACATTGCCTTTGCCTCTGCAAGCAGTCCACGGATGAAAGGTATTTTGTTGTTTGTAGCTGGCTTTAGACCCTGTATATTTGCAAAGAAGAATGTTATCGGACTGGTGGTATTGTTGGTACTGGGGGGGGATTTTTTTTCCGGCATTAGTATCTGTATCTGTTGGTTTGGAGTGGAGGCCATCGACTGTGGTTCCACTCCAGGAATGACTGGATTTGGTGTACGATTTCTGCCATTTCCTGCCAGTTTTTTTTCCTTCCTGGCACTAAAAAACCTCTCCCTCTTGAGTGGCTGTGGCTACCCAGGTTTTCCCATGGCCTGGATGTTTTGTATCTTTTTGTCCCCTTTAGATGGTATGCCTGGCAATTTAAGTTATAGCACAGTCTTTCCTGTACTGAAGAGGTACACATTTCAGGGTGAAAAAGCTTACAGGAAGGGAGTTTGCATTTTCCTGTTTTCATATGGGCATGGCATTTTCTAGGGTGGTCATAGTTGCATGTCCCATCTGTTTTTCCAGATTTCCCATGCCAGCAGATACCAAGT
This sequence comes from Cherax quadricarinatus, assembly GCF_038502225.1. Lineage (NCBI taxonomy): Eukaryota > Metazoa > Arthropoda > Malacostraca > Decapoda > Parastacidae > Cherax > Cherax quadricarinatus. Next base: position 3,487 of record NW_027201449.1, read on the forward strand.
GCATAGTATGTGCACAGGCTTGGTTTCCGCTTGCCTTGGGTTTCTGTGACTGTATTCCCTGTTGGTGCATGTTTCCCTGTCTTACTTCTATCCTCCCTAGCACCAACAATGGAGCTCCCACCAGTTGTTTTTGGTAATTTATCCTCACTATTGCTATTGGAGTCCTCTTGTTTGCTATTTCCTGCGGTATTTCTAGTTTGCAATATTGGTTTTATCTTATCTTTGACTACACTTGTTTCCCTACTATGGCTCCTGTCCCCTATGAGGTCATTTATATGTATTCCTTCCTGCGTATAATTCCCGACTACCTGGACAATATCTCCAGCTTCACCATTTCTGTCTCCCAGGACAGTATCTCCAGCTTCACCATTTCTGTCTCCCAGGACAGCACCTCCAGCTTCACCATTACTGTCTCCCAGGACAGTATCTCCAGCTTCACCATTTCTGTCTCCCAGGACAGCACCTCCAGCTTCACCATTTCTGTCTCCCAGGACAGTATCTCCAGCTTCACCATTTCTGTCTCCCAGGACAGCACCTCCAGCTTCACCATTACTGTCTCCCAGGACAGCACCTCCAGCTTCACCATTACTGTCTCCCAGGACAGCACCTCCAGCTTCACCATTACTGTCTCCCAGGACAGCACTATCAGCCCCACATTTACTGACTACCAGGACATCACCTCCAGCCTTACAGTTTATGACTACATGGCCAGTATCAAGGGCAGTACCATTCAGCCCAGACATTTTATGTTCCCATCTGTTGTAGAAAGCTTCCAGGTTTTCTATGAAAGCAGCTTTGATGTTGTCCTCTTTTAATACCCTTGTGATTTTAGTCCACAGATTTTCCTCATTTGAGCATACCCAAAAACACTTCTCTGTTTTAATACTGCTTGTAGCTAGTTCTGGGATATCTGCACAAGGGGCGTGACACCAATTTCCACAAAAATGACAATTTATCCATGTGGAAGCCCGTTTGTTTGACTGACCACAGACTACACAGGGCTTCATAATGATTTGAATGGTTGATTTACTGCAATTCTACTAGCAACCTCTTGAAAATTCTATTAATAACCTTAAATGAAGCTCTAGCTATTTGTATTTCTGTTTCTAACTCTTTTTGTATATTGGACAGCTTACCGTCACGTTCCTGATTTTTAATGTTTGTGTTTATAGGGCGCCTACAACCCCATCCGTTTACAGTCTGCTTTATTGTCCAACGAAACTGTTTGAAACCAGTCCCGGGTTCGGACCAGTCAAGGGTTCGGACCAGGCAAGGGTTCGGGCCAGACGATCTGCTCTGATCAGTGGGTCACTTATTTAAAACATACTGGTCGGTGATTTGAGCTAACACATGAAGGATCTACTGGAAATTATCTACCCGAGTAATATGTGATTTGACTGATACAAAAGTATAACTTGCGTGTTGAAGAGCCGGTGATATCTGGCAGCTCCTACAATGACGAACGGTCACCTCCTTGTTTATCAATCGCTGTATCTGGCTTTTCTTTTTTTTTTTTTTTTTTTTTTTTTTTCTTTTTTCCGTCTCCACCACAATAAATGCTATATTATCACTATAGTTGACTGGTGCAAATTTTGGAGGAAGGACGCTTTTTCTGTAGTAATAATTGCTTCTCGTTGTGTATATTGCGACTGCTGGTAACTACAGGTTATATGAAATTCACAGTAACGTCTCGTATTTCAAGAAAAAGAAACTAATGAAAGTCACTCCACTCCACTAAGTACCATTATAATACTGGTTAGTTGCTACTACAACACTGTATTCTGCTAATCACTGGTATCACTAGATTATATGCGAGTACACTGGCAAGCCAGGAAGATTATTAAAAAACAGCTGACCTGTGGTAAGTTCTGGCGACTTCTGGCACCTGCCTCTATAGGCTTATCACTTCATTTACAAATTCACCTGTTTTCAAATGACACTTTAGCCTTTATCATCAATATACTAGGGAGCCACTGTAGTATACACTATACACTATGTATACTCAATGTTATCAGGGAGACTTTCTTTCCTCTGACATGAAAAGTTCAATTATTATTTTTTTTCCACACGGGACAGGCCTATGATTCCCCTCTGGCAGTAAACTCTGCTAGTGCACACTAATTCTCCTTTTTTGACTCAGTATATAATGTTTTCCGCCCAAGATTTGTTCCAGGCGCTAGAGGGATGTATCGTATAGGATTGATGACACAAATTAAAGTTCTAGCACGTAAGAGCGACCGTGAAAACACGAAAAACCCGGAGCACAACGAGGCACGCTGACACGTTCTGATGGAGGGGTGTGATGAAGGGTTGTGATGGAGGGTTGTGATGGAGGGTTGTGATGGAGGGTTGTGATGGAGGGTTGGGATGTAGGGTTGTGACGGAGGGTTGTGATGGAGGGTTGTGGTGGAGGGTTGTGATGAAGGGTTGTGATGGAGGGTTGTGATGGACGGTTGTGATGGAGGGTTGTGATGGAGGGTTGTGATGGAGGGTTGTGATGGAGGGTTGGGATGTAGGGTTGTGATGGAGGGTTGGGATGCAGGGTTGTGATAGAGGGTTGTGATGTAGGGTTGTGATGGAAGGTTGGGATGGAGGGTTGTGATGGAGGGTTGTGATGTAGGGTTGTGATGGAGGGTTGCCATGGAGGGTTGAGATGGAGATTTGTGATGGAGGGTTGGGATGTAGGGTTGTGATGGAGGGATGTGATGGAGGGTTGTGATGTAGGGTTTTGATGGAGGGTTGTGATGGAGGGTTGGGATGTAGGGTTGTGATGTAGAGTAGGAATGGAGGGTTGTGAAGGAGGGTTGTGATGCAGGGCTGTGATGGAGGGTTGGGATGTAGGGTTGTGATGTAGGGTTGTGATGGAGGGTTGGGATGGAGGGTTGGGACGTAGGGTTGTGATGCAGGGCTGGAATGGAGGGTTGTGATGGAGGGTTGTGATGGAGGGTTGTGATGGAGGGTTGGGATGTAGGGTTGTGATGGAGGGTTGGGATGTAGGGTTCGGATGTAGGGTTGTGATGTAGGGTTGGAATGGAGGGTTGTGATAGGGGGTTGTGATGTAGGGTTGTGATGGAGGGTTGGGATGTAGGGTTGTGATGTAGGGTTGAGATGGAGGGTTGGGATGTAGGGTTCGGATGTAGGGTTGTGATGTAGGGTTGGAATGGAGGGTTGTGATAGGGGGTTGTGATGTAGGGTTGTGATGGAGGGTTGGGATGTAGGGTTGTGATGTAGGGTTGAGATGGAGGGTTGGGATGTAGGGTTGGGATGTAGGGTTCTGATGCAGCGTTGGAATGGAGGGTTGTGATGGAGGGTTGTGATGAAGGGTTGTGATGGAGGGTTGTGATGGAGGGTTGTGATGGAGGGTTGTGATGGGGGTTGTGATGGAGGGTTGGGATGTAGGGTAGTGATGGAGGGATGTGATGGAGGGTTGTGATGTAGGGTTGTGATGGAGGGTTGTGATGGAGGGTTGGGATGTAGGGTTGAGATGTAGGGTTGGAATGGAGGGTTGTGATGGAGGGTTGGGATGTAGGGTTGGGATGCAGGGTTGTGATGTAGGGTTGGAATGGAGGGTTGTGATGGAGGGTTGGGATGTAGAGTTGTGATGGAGGGTTGGGATGTAGGGTTGGGCTGTAGGGTTGTGATGTAGGGTTGGAATGGAGGGTTGTGATGGAGAGTTGTGATGTTGGGTTGTGATGGAGAGTTGGGAAGTACGGTTGAGATGTAGGGTTGTGATGCAGGGTTGGAATGGAGGGTTGCGATGGAGGGTTGTGATGGAGGGTTGTGATGTAGGGTTGTGACGGAGGGTTGTGATGGAGGGTTGTGATGGAGGGTTGGGATGTAGGGTTGTGATGGAGGGATGTGATGGAGGGTTGTGATGTAGGGTTGTGATGGAGGGTTGTGATGGAGGGTTGGGATGTAGGGTTGTGATGTAGGGTTGGAATGGAGGGTTGTGATGGAGGGTTGGGATGTAGGGTTGGGATGCAGGGTTGTGATGTAGGGTTGGAATTGAGGGTTGTGATGGAGGGTTGGGATGTAGGGTTGTGATGGAGGGTTGGGACGTAGGGTTGGGATGGAGGGTTGTGATGGAGGGCTGTGATGTAGGGTTGTGATGGAGGGATGGGATGTAGGGTTGTGATGTAGGGTTGTGATGGAGGGTTGGGATGAATGGTTGGGATGTAGGGTTGTGATGCAGGGTTGGAATGGAGGGTTGTGATGGAGGGTTGTGATGGAGGGTTGTGATGGAGGGTTGTGATGGAGGGTTGGGATGAAGTGTTGGGATGGAGGGTTGTACTGTGTTTCTGAGGAAGAAAGAGAACACAGTCATGGAATGACAATGGTCACCCTCTCTACTGTGTTCGCTCACATAAATCATCCATCATTAATTTTCTAGAGGAAACATCTGCACCGATTATATCTGTGATGTGACAAAAAGAGACAAAATTCTCTTTCCCATCAGGATAAACTCGGTGGAGACACCTCCATCACGCAGACGTATAATACTTGAATCCTAAGAAAGGAATCCTGCTAATAAGTCTTTAATCAGATATTTACCAAACATGTTACATACAGTGTTATTAACTCTGGTGTATCAGACAGACTTTATACACATCACAACACAACGATGGTGATGAAAAACACATAACAGCAATACTTCCTGGCTTTGTGGCATATAACTCTGCAACATTGTGCACTACAACATTCAGTGGTGCAGTATGCATTTAGGGTACATTCATACATCACAGTACATAACAACAGTCTGGGAGACAGTAGCACACAGTCGTACTGGCCAGGTTGTGGCAACACAGTCGTACTGGCCAGGTTGTGGCAACACACAATCGTACTGGCCAGGCTGTGATAACAGTCGTACTGGCCAGGTTTTGACAACACAGTCGTACTGGTCAGGTTGTGGCAAGACAGTCGTACTGGCCAGGTTGTGACAACACACAGTCGTACTGGCCAGGTTGTGGCAACACAGTCGTACTGGCCAGGTTGTGGTAACACAGTCGTACTGGCCATGTTGTCGCAACACAGTCGTACTGGCCAGGTTGTGGCAACACAGTCGTACTGGTCAGGTTGTGGCAACACACAGTCGTACTGGCCAGGTTGTGGCAACACACACAGCCGTACTGGCCAGGTTGTGGCAACACACAGTCGTACTGGTCAGGTTGTGGCAACACACAGTCGTACTGGCCAGGTTGTGGCAACAATATACCACTACATAACACAATATATCCCTACATAACACAATATACCACTACAGAACACAATATAACACTACATAACACAATATACCACTACATAACACAATATACCACTACAGAACACAATATACCACTACATAACACAATATACCACTACATAACACAATATACCACTACATAAGACAATATATCCCTACATAACACAATATACCACTACATAACACAATATGCCACTACATAACACAATATACCACTACATATCACAATATATCACTACATAACACAATATACCACTACATAAGACAATATATCCCTACATAACGCAATATACCACTACATAACACAATATACCACTACATAACACAATATACCACTACATAACACAATATACCACTACATAACGCAATATACGACTACTTAACACAATATACCACTACATAACACAATATACCACTACATAACACAATATACCACTACATAACGCAATATACGACTACTTAACACAATATACCACTACATAACACAATATACCACTACATAACACAATATACCACTACATATCACAATATATCACTACATAACACAATATACCACTACATAACACAATATACCACTACATAACACAATATGCCACTACATAACACAATATATCCCTACATAACACAATATACCACTACCTAACGCAATATACCACTGCTTAACACAATATACCACTACATAACACAATATACAACTACACAGCACAATATATCACTACACAACACAATATATCACTACACAACACAATATATCACTACACAACACAATATACCTCTACACGACACAAAATACCACTACAAAACATAATATGTCACTACAAAATATAATATACCACTACTCAACACAAAATACCATTACGCAACACATCATACTACTACTTAACACTGTATACCACTACACAACACAATATATCACTACACAACACAATATGACACTACACAACACAATATACCACTACAGAGCACAATATACTACTACAAAGCACAATATACCACTACGCAACACAATATACCACTTCACAACACAATATATCACTACAGAGCACAATATACTACTACAAAGCACAATATACCACTACGCAACACAATATACCACTACACAACACAATATATCACTACACAACACAATAAATCACTACACAACACAATATACCACTACACAACACAAATATCTCTCCACAGCCCAATACACCTCTACACAACACAATATACCACTATACAACACAATATACCACCACGCAACAAAATATACCACTACACAACACAACATATCACTACACAACACAATATGCCACTACACAAAACAAATATCAATCCAGAGCACGCTATTCCACGATACAACACAATATACCACTGCTCAACACAATATACCAATAAACAATGCAATATTCCACTACAACACAAATTACCACTACAAAACACAATATATCACTACGCAACACAATATGTCACTACACAACACAATATACCACTGTACAACACAATATACCACTACACATAACAATATACCCCTTCACAACACAATATACCACCACACAACATAACATGTCACTACAGAACACAATATACCACTACTCAACACGGTATACTACTACAAAACACAATGTACCACTATACAACACAATATACCACTACACAACACAATATAAAACTACACTACACAATATACCACTACATAACGCAATATACCACAGCATAACGCAGTATACCACTACATAACAAAATATACCACTACATAACGCCATATATCATTACATACCACAATATACCACTGCATAACACA
>NW_027201450.1:0-10505 GCF_038502225.1 Cherax quadricarinatus
TTATTAATTCAATTCAATTCAATTCAATTCAAGTTTATTCTCTATAAGGGTTACAATGTGGGGTTTACAGGTTTTGGGTATTGTGTGGTTTACATGTTATAAAATACTAATTACAGAGGGGGCCACTAGGACACCTAGCATGGCTAGGCAGATAATAACAGAAGGAGAAAACATATATACATATATATATATATATATAACCCCTTCTCCCGTATAAATTACTAAATTTAAGAGAAACTTTCGTTTTTCTTTTTGGGCCACCCTGCCTTGGTGGGATACGGCCGGTGTGTTGAAAGAAATAATATATATATATATTTATTTATATATATTTGTGTGTATGTGTGTGTGTGTGCACCTTCATATGATAACCCTATACTGCACGAATATGACAGTATCCTGAGGCAGAGTTTTACGAAAATACTTATCCTTACTCTAGAAGACGGGCAGTGGAACCAAGCTACACTTCCAGTTAGACTAGGAGGCATTGGTGTCTGCAAGTCATCAAATCATCACAGATTGCGCTACCTGCTTTTCTGTCCTCATATATTGCATCCAGAGGGCTCGTAGCAGCGATTCTCCCTGAACGTCTTAGGCACAAGATTGGAGTCCAGGATCAAAAGTTCATTGACGGAGCCATGATCTGGGATAATTTATCGGGCTTTGAAACCAGACCTGCTCCCCCCAACATCTACAAATAATCGCACTAGGATGGTCCAATAATGGAAAATATAGCCTCAACAATGCTTCAGAGTGTGTCAGGGAAGGATAGAGCCCGCTTCCTGGCAGTGAGAGCCCCTCATGCAGGGGACTTTCTGTTTGCTGTTCCCAACTCCAGCCTTGGCACACGCCTCGACCCATAGATCATCCGCATCGGTGTTGCCCTTCGACTTGCCGCCCCTATTCTCGCCGAACACAGGTGTATTTGTGGCAGTGAAGCAGCAGACCGATTCGGATACCATGGTCTTGTGTGCCGTAAATCCGAGGGAAGGATTGCAAGACATGAGGAGGTTAATAACATTATCAAGAGGAGCCTCACAACAGCCGGATGCCCAGTAGTAAGGGAGCCACCCCAACTATGCAGATCTGACGGCAGCCAGAAGGGTCCAGATGGTATCACCCTTCAAACCTGGACAGACGGGAAGCAGGTGGTGTGGGACTATACATGTTCATCTACCTGGCTGATACCTATCTCCAATACACCAGGGAGGAAGGAGGGGCAGCCGCCAGCTTCAGGGAGTCCCAAAAGTCTAGAAAATATGGAGAACTTGCCCATCACTATATGTTTGTTCCCAATAGGCTCAAAGACCCTTAGCTCATGGGGAAAGAGTGCATCTAAATTCCTTAAGGAGCTGGGAAAAAGACTCATCAGGGTAACTAGGGATCCCAGGGCAGCTAGTTTTCTGTTCCAGCGGCTCAGTGCGGTTGTTCAAGGGGGTAATGCCTGCTGTATTATGGGCACACGCCCACACACGTAACAACATGTACCGTATATGCCACCTTTATATCAACAATGTATCTCTTAAATCTTCTGTACCATATTATGTAATAAAATATTCCAATTGGTATATATATATATATATATATATATATATATATATATATATATATATATATATATATATATATATATATATATATATATATATATATATATATATATATATATATATATATATATATATATATATATATATATATATATATATATATATATATATATATATGTATATCTTTATTTATATATATATATATATATATATATACATATATATATATGTATATCTTTATATATATATATATATATATATATATATATATATATATATATATATATATATATATATATATATATATATTTATATATATATATATATTTATATATATATATATATATATATATATATATATATATATATATATATATATATATATATATATATATATATATATATATAATTAGGGATCCACCTCTGGTGTAAATTGTGGGACCCATAGTCTCAGAGAAGTGGATAAAAAGGCTTCAAGGAAGAATATTTGGATTTCTTCCTGAAGCTTTTTGAATATTCCACTTCCCCTACCACCCATCTTTTAATATATTTTTTTTACCAATATGCACGTATATATAATAATTTCACAAAAAAATTTCGTGTGTGTTGTTTTCTATGATGAAATATTGAAGAAAATTTAGCTTTAAAAGGTAAACTACTTTAAACTTCATTGTCTGTGAAAAACAGTAGTAAAGAAGAACAGCTTGTTAGGATTATTTACCCAGAGGATTAGTAACCCATTGAGGACTTTCTGTCTTACTTACACTGTGACCCTTTGATCCTTTTCCCCCAACTACCTTTCATTATACAGTAATAAAAGAGTGGAAAGAATTGCTTGTCCCAGCATAAGCCACTTAATGTTTGTATTTATAACTCATTACAATTGTGACCGGGTGTGGACGTGTCAGTGGTTCATTACTTTGTAATTTGTTCATGACTGTAACCATGTATAGGAGTGACCATGATTCATTACCTTTGTAACTTGCCATGATTTTGACCAGATCTACCTGGAGTTCATTACCTTTGTAACTAGTTCGGCTATCATAACATTGGGGTCCAGACCCTGGACCCATTATGTACCTCTGTAATCTTTTGACTACCACCCACAGGATGGGTATGGTGTGCATAATAAACATGTTAAGCTAACTAATTAACATTGTTAAGCTGATTCTTTCTATTTAATGTTCATGTAAATAAGTCAGTTCACTTTATTCCTAGTGCACTTCCTTTTACTGTAACTGATTTTCACACACTTGACTTACTTAGCTGTTTCATTTTTTATAATCATGACTGATTTTTACTGTATGTTACAGCTTGGCTTTAAATAATAAGATATTATTAAGTCATATAGAAAATACACAATACGTACGTCAATTTACTCCGGTGAGGACAGGCAGAAGCAGAGAAGTTCCTGTACAGGTGAGTAAAATTACTAAAGTAATAATAATAATATCTTTATTTCTGCAAGTATATGTACAAGGTAAGTGTGATGAACAGTGAGTTTGTAGCACTATGCAGCAGCAGCCTCACTGGTCAATCATATTGAAATGTCGACTGTTTTCTAGCCAACCTGTCTCCCCAGTTGCTGTCCCTTGTAATATAATATGTGTGAATTGTTTGTCCAAGCTAAATGTATATTCATTCTGATCAGTACTGTTCTGTGTTCTAATTACAGCCTCTTCTAGATATCCGGACTTGTTAATTTCTTTGATAATGAATGTAGACAGAAGGATGGTAAACAACATCCATTCAGGGAGATATTACCGTCCGATAAAATAGGTGTGAAATCGAAATTTGTTATTTACTTTCCACTGGCAGGATTGCTGATCTCTCTTTCTATCTAATGTACACGAAAGATGACAGGTAAATCTTATAAACTTCCACTTACATTCAGTATACAACATACCTTTTCTTAATCCAGGTAATATTTCCCATACAAAATAGGTCTAGTCTGAGTCTAGTCCGTGGGGAAATTATCCACAAAACCACTAACAGATTAGTAGTAGTAGTAATAGTAGTAGTAATAGTAGTAGTAGTATATTTAAGCGAATCGCTAAATCCATGTGGGTCATTCAGCGGAAAGTGTATTGGAAGCTCGATCCTCCGTCAGGTAATAATAACAGAAATGCTACTCCAACAGGTAATCTTGCCTTGTCATTTGGTGTGAATGTTTACTCTGATAAACTATGATACTTTGTGTTGTGAGTCCTTCATTAATATTGGTGTTCTTGATTTCTGGTGGTTAAATTCCGTGAATGAAGTCTCGCCAATGTACTGTTTGTCACTCCCACCTGAGAAGTAATTATAATAATAACCATAAATTTTAAAGGGTGGACCGGTAAGCCAGCGGAAGTCCTCGGTCAGATGATCAAAGCTCCAGCTGCGGGTCATCATATGACTAAGACCCGCGTCAGGAAACACGCGTCCTGTTTCCTGACAAACTTACCTAACCTAACCACTAAGAGAGAATGATGTATACTACACTAAGGTTCTCTTGACTTCTGTGTTCTGTTTTGGTAAAATCTCTAATGGTTTTAGAGGTGAATACAATATTCAATCCGCCCATCTTTAGCGCCTATGTGTTTATATAGTGTTACCTCTACAAAAAATAAGACGTTAACTGAGCAAGTTAACAGTAATGGACTATATTAACTCAAAAAATTAATTCATTAACACACTTTGTAGTAATAAATAGCAGTAATTAGTGATGCAAACTCATCAGTGTATACACAGAGGTATATACTCTTTATCAGTACATACAATAAGATATACATAATTTTAGTGTATACACTGAGATATGCACACTTCTCAGCACCGAGATACTTCTCAGTATAGACAGCCTATTTAGCTCTACGCGTAATGTACAGACCAGATTATTATTATTATTATTATTACATATTATTATCATTATTATTATTATTATTATTATTATTATTATTATTATTATTATTATTATTATTATTATTATTATTATTATTATTACAATAATGGAGAAACACAAAATTCGTCTGGAAAATGGGATGGATGAGGATAAATCAGATGTGATCCAAGAAAGGGGATGGCAACTCCAGTACCTTGGGTCAAAAAACCCTCAGCTGCATCGAGGGTATATCAGATTACTTGCACAATGGGACAACTTGTGCGATGCCCTGTATCAACTCTAGTCATAAAGCAAAAACCACAAAATACGATAACTTCTGCACATAAGAGTTGCAGAGTATTTTTTTTCAATTTACGTTCATCTCGGACAAAAAAAAAATACTTATTTTGTCTTATGTGCTGCATTATGTTTGTAGCGTCGTTTAATTGTATATAATGGAGTGTAAGGTACATATGGCAGCTTTGGTGAGGCGAGTATGATTACCATGGGTGTCGTACTCAGTGCATTGTTAAGGGGTGGTGGGGTTGTGTCTCACTTCCTTCTCTCTCGTTCTAACTCGGAGCTCCTGTTGTCAAAGTAAGTGTGTGTTTGATACTCTTGTCAGTGTCTCCTGGTGGCATTGGTAACTTGGTTTTAAATTTGATTTTGGGGAATATTAACAAGATATACAGTGATTCAAGGTCACTGAGGTACATGATATGCTAAGTCACAACACATGTAGCGAGTATATTTACAGTGTAAGGTGTGTGTTTGTATACCGTGAGTGTATGTATATGCAGTGACAGGTATATATACAAGCCTGTACTCACCTATTTGTACTCACCTATTTGTGGTTGCAGGGGTCGAGTCATAGCTCCTGGCCCCGCCTCTTCACTGATTGCTACTAGGTCCTCTCTCTCCCTGCTCCATGAGCTTTATCATACCTCGCCTTGAAACTATGTATGGTTCCCGCCTCCACTACTTCACTTTCTAGGCTATTCCACGGCTTGACTACTCTATGACTGAAGAAATACTTCCTAACATCCCTTTGATTCATCTGAGTCTTCAACTTCCAATTGTGACTCTTGTGTCTGTGTCCCATCTCTGGAACATCCCGTCTTTGTCCACCTCGTCTATTCCTGTGTACATACAAGCCTGTGTATATACAAGCCTGTGTATATACAAGCCTGTGTATATACAAGCCTGTGTATATGCAAGCCTGTGTATATGCAAGCCTGTGTATATGCAAGCCTGTGTATATGCAAGCCTGTGTATATGCAAGCCTGTGTATATGCAAGCCTGTGTATATGCAAGCCTGTGTATATACAAGCCTGTGTATATACAAGCCTGTGTATATACAGGTCCATGCCTATACACAGGCTTGTGTATGCAGAGGTGAACGTATATATACTGCATAAACAGCTGTGAATTTCTGTATATACAACAGAGCTATCTGCCCAAATGCAGTCGATAGTCTTCAAACGTAACAAGCTGCCTAGTTATTGTTTTTACTTTGTTTTTTGTTGTTGTTTTTTGTTTGCTGTTTTTTTTTCTTACCACCACGGCCAGCACCACCACTACTAAAAAAAATCAAGTGATAACATTGAACCTGGTAAACACATTACTGTGAGTGATTTTAGATTATTTTTTTCTTGAATGTCTGTTAGATAAGATAGTACACTATGCTTCATTCAGGTAAAAACAGTGATTTTTATAGCTTGATATAATATCTTATAATGGATACATTAAACATAAAGGCATACATTCGACATATTAGGTTAGGTTACGTAAGATTAGGCAGGGAACAAGACATTTTTTTCCTGATGCGGGTCTTGTCATGTTATGACCAGCCACCAGAGCTTTTGTCATCTGATTGAAGCCTTCCATTGGCTTACCAGTCCACCTCTTTATAATATATATATATATATATATATATATATATATATATATATATATATATATATATATATATATATATATATATATATATATATATGTAATTATAGAAACTTTCGCCTGGGATTCATTTATTATCTTTTATTCATTATTTTGTATTTAACGGGTAATATCAAAAGATATTCTTCAATATTTCGCTTATGTTACTGCTATGTTAGATTTCTCGTTACGCTTCACAAAAAAATGTCTATTCCTTTTAGTTTTCTTGTTTGATCAAAACGGTGTTTTTATTTTTTCGAAATGGAAATAATTTATATTATCCATCGTCTGCATGACTCCACTTTAGATTATAACACTTAATTTTCCTACTGGACTTGACACTAATGACATTTTCATCTACATACAAAAATGACTGACATTAAAAATTAATATTTACAGGGCACAAGAATAACAAGGGCAAGAGTCCTTATTTAACTGTTATTAGCTTTTATAAATTGTTTCTCACTTAGTCATGAGTTGAACGCCGGCGGAGCCTGTGGCGATCCCTAGCAATATATATCCCCTTATATCATGGCTCAGTGTCTTTTTTTTTTTTTTTTTTGTAGATGTGGAGAGAGTATCCATGTAAAAGTTTCTTGCTATATTTGGGAACTAGTAAAGTCCACATTATTAGTTAAATATGATCACCCTATGTTTAGTTTAATATGTTTATTATGCACCCCATACCCATCCTGTGGGCGGTAGTCAAAAGATTACAGAGGTACATAATTGGTCCAGGGACTGGACTCCAAAGTTTTGATAGCTGAGCAAGTTACAGAGGTAATGAATTCACAATTTACAAAGGTAATGAACTCACAAATTACAAAGGTAATGAACTCCGGGTAGGTCTAGTCACAATCATGACAAGTTACAAAGGTATTTACAGATTACAGAGGTACGTAATGGATCCAGGGACTGGGCCCCAAAGTTTGGATGGCTGAACTAGGTACAAGGTAATGAACTCACAAGTTACAAAGGTAATGAATACTGTAAGAATGGTTACTTACGTTTATACATGGCTACAATCATGAACAAATTATAGTGTAATGAGCAATTCACACTTCCACACCCGGTCACAACTGTAATGAGTTATTGGTGCAAATATTGATTGTTGAGTCACACACACACACACACACACACACACACACACACACACACACACACACACACACACACACACACACACACACACACACACACACACACACACACACACACACACATATACAAATTCACACACACACACACACACACACACACACACACACACACACACACACACACACACACACACACACACACACATACACAAACTCATACACACACGCACACACACTCATACCGGTGAAGAGCAACCGGTGAAGAGGCGGGGCCAGGAGCTAAGACTCGACCCCTGCAACCACAAATAGGTGAGTACAAATAGGTGAGTACACACACACACCCACTCATACACACACACTCATACACATACACACACACACACACGTTGGTTTGCGTGCAGCCAGCAGCAACAGCCCGGTTGATCAGGCTCTGATCCACCAGGAGGCCTGGTCACAGACCGGGCCGCGGGGGCGTTGACCCCCGGGTGATAGTCAAGCTCACAATGACGCAAGGTGTAACTATTACCCATCTGATAAATTTACACTTACTTAAGTCTACATCAGGTGGTGGCTGGCAGTGATTTAACCTCTCAGCTATAGTGATCAGCCAGTCGGAGCCGGGCGGTAGTGACATCCAAGAGTCTGCTGATTTTGTTGGATGCATCACAGACATGTAACTCCTGTATGATAGAATGATAAGTGGACCGACAGATGCTAGAAGTGACATATTGATTATATTGGTTACATTTGGCTATCATTTCGGAGGTGCTGCCCTAGAGACTTACCTGCAGTGTTATCAGCTCCGGTGACATTTTTTTTTTTAAGTTGATTCCTCTAATGTAAATTCATAACCTGAAAACTGAATTTCTCAAGACGACGTATTTATCACTGTTAGTTGTTTGATGCACACCGCTGTTTTACTATTGATGAGACAATAATTTGTGTAACAATACTATGTCCTATTAAAGCTCATCATTTCAGCTGTCACATGGCACCCCTCGTATGTCATTACCAATATTTAGCTCTGTTATAACAATCTTTTGGGAATCATGACATTACTCAGAAGCTTTTGTTGCTGACAGAGCGTTCTGAATTTGCTCTTGTATGCTTTCAGTGTTTTGTTTCTGTAATTATTTAAAGGGGAAAATGTTGTAAGGATCCATTTTGCATGTAGCTTTGAAAACTGTCAGATTACCCATTGGCTATATATTCATAAATTATTATTGAATTATATGTTTTTTTAACACGCCGGTCGTCTCTCACCGAGGTAGGATGACTCCGAAAAAGAGAATGTCTTGTCAGAGACATGCCGATATTACAATTCAGATCCCCCTTGCCCTCTAAGTGTAGTATCCCCACCCCTTCAGAGTACAGGCACTACATGTATCACTAAGAAAATGGTGATTTCTCCACTATATAGTGGCATTGAGTGACCCATGAGAATAATCATCTCCATTTCTCAATTATGTGAATAAGGATGATTTTGAGGCTACTGAGCGAGGGGATGGCGCTGGGGACGTGTGTGGTCAGGTGTGGCAGACTTGGGCACTCGGTCTTACTCCCTCGATACATCTCATCGGGAGCAGTTAAGCAACAGGTGAATACAGCAGCAGCAGTAGAAGGAAGCCTTGAATTAGCCGCTGCTCGTCCCACTCATGAGATTCCTGGACCAAGGGTGTATCCTATTGTAGGCACTCTCCCAGAAATGATGTTCAACAAATGTAAGTCTTTTAAAGTTTGTTAATATCACTTGTTGACAATATTGCCTATTAATAATATCTTTTATTTTGCAAAGTGAGGTTTGTAAGTCCTGAGGTTTAACCTAACAAGTGTAGTAACCTAACAGCGTAATAACACCACTAACCGTAGGTATCTGATCATCATATAGAAAAGTTTCTCAGCCATTGGTGCATGGAGAATCTTGGCTACGTGGTTTTCATAGATCAACCCAATTTTTATTAAGGGCAGGTAGGTTTTCCCTGGGACAATTTTATAGAATTTTACCATTTTTAATGTCTCGTGTAGACTAATTACTCTGTCTTTAAACCAATGAATTTGTTTCAATGGATCTCTAAATTTATTCCTGCTTTCAAATATCAAGTGAGTGACTTAAGATTATGGAAGTTACCGTGGTCAAGATCAAATTCATGTAAAACCCCCAACACGTGACTCAAAAAAAAAATACTTGATTTCTTCAAGAATATCATCTTTCACTCAGCGTGTATCTTGATGGTGGTGTGGGGTTCATGATCCAAGAAATTAGAGCTGTTTTCCCCTCCGTGCAATTCCCCAGGTCTGTCCAAACGAGTTTAGCGCTTTATATGACAATAATAGTTTAAGTTTAGTAACTGTTCCCCCAGCCTACACTAAGCTTAATGAATTATTGAGGAAATGTTGAAGTTCAAATTCCTACTTTTATATAAAAAATTAACCCAATATTTGAATTGTTCCAGTTAGATATTTTTACAGACTACATCTAGGATAGTTTTTTTTTTTGGATTTAATCCTGCAAGTCGGTGTTGGAAATATATTAATTTTAATGGAGTTTTGATATGTTTTTTGTAAACTAGCGTACATAATAATGTAAAGTTTTCTTGCAACGTTCTGTGGCTCATACGGGTTTAACCTTCATCGTTATATATATATATATATATATATATATATATATATATATATATATATATATATATATATATATATATATATATATATATATATATATATTGGCAGTTTGGAGGGATATGTTGTGTATCTTTATATGTATATGATTCTAAGCTGTTGTATTCTGAGCACCTCTGCAAAAACAGTGATAATGTGTGAGTGTGGTGAAAGTGTTGAATGATGAAAGTATTTTCTTTTTGGGGATTTTCTTTCTTTTTTGGGTCACCCTGCCTTGGTGGGAGACGGCCGACTTGTTGAACTATATATATATATATATATATATATATATATATATATATATATATATATATATATATATATATATATATATATATATATATATATATATTTAGAGAGGGTGTGGTAGGTAAGTTTGGGGTGCCAGGTGTAAATGAAAATGGG
>NW_027201451.1:0-10496 GCF_038502225.1 Cherax quadricarinatus
CTGAATATTTCGATGGTTTAAAGCATTTAGATCACTTTCCAGACAAACCTGATTTTCTATCTAAAATTCATAGATTTTCAAACTTTTTCATCAGAATTTCTGATGGAATTGAATTTTTTGCTGAAAGTAACTTAAATATGACATTTTAGTATAGTATTGTGTCAATAAATATTTCAAGTTTGAAAATCCATGTATTTTAGGTAAAAAGTAAGGCTTAATTGAAAAGTGCTCTAAATGCCGAGAATCGTCGAAATTTGCAGTAAAACATCATTTAAATATTTTTTTTATTTTTTTCAATGCTTCAGGTGTTTTTAAAAAATATGTGAAACATTCAAAATTATTTCTTAATAGAAGAGAAATTTTATGGGCTTTTTAAAAAAATATGTAATATACTTTAAAATGTTGAAAAGGCTCAAAAATTTCAATTCAATCAGTAATTCTCATAAAAAAGTTTGAAAATCCATGAATTTTTGCTAAAAACTCACGTTTGTCTGTAAAGAGTTCTAAATGCTCTAAATAGAACAAACATTCAGTAAAACATTATTTTGCCATTTTTTCGATTTTTTCAATGCTTTTTGCACTTTGAAAAATATATGAAATATATGAAATACCTGAAATATATGAAATACCTGAATCATTGAAAAAATCGAAAAATATGGCAAAATGATGTTTTACTGCAAATTTCGATGATTTAGAGCATTTGGATCACTTTTCAGACAAACCTGATTTTTTAGCTAAAATTCATGGATTTTCAAACTTTTTTATCAGAATTACTGATGGAATTGATATTTTCGAGCCTTTTCAACATTTTCAAGTATATTACATATATCTCAAAGAGCCCATAAAATTTCGATGAAATTCAGAAATAATTTTGAATATTTCATATATTTTCTAAAAATAGCAAAAGCATTTAAAAAATAGAAAAAAATGGCAAAATGATGTTTTACTGCATATTTCGACGATTTAGAGCATTTAAAACACTTTCGAGACAAACCTGATTTTTTTTTAGCTAAAATTAATGGATTTTGAAACTTTTTTATCAGAATTACTGATAGAATTGAATTTTATGTTGAAAGTAACTTAAATATGACATTTTAGTGTAGTATTGTGTCAATAAATATTTCAAGAGTGAAAATCCATCATTTTTAGCTAAAATGATGTTTGTCTGAAAAGTGTTCTAAATGCTCCAAATCGTCGAAATATGTAGTAAAACATCATTTTACCATTTTTTCGATTTTTCAATGCTTCATGTATTTCATATATTTCAGGCATTTCATATATTTCATATATTATTTAAAAAATACAAAAAGTATTGAGAAAAATCGAAAAATATGGCAAAATGATGTTTTACTGCATATTTCGATGATTTATAGCATTTAGATCACTTTTCAGACAAAGACGATTTTTTAGCGAAAAATAATGGATTTTCAAACTTTTTCATCAGAATTACTGATGGAATTGAAATTTTCGTGCCCTTTCAACATTTTAAGGTATATTACATATTTCTCAAAAAGCCAATAAAATTTCGATGAAATTCAGAAATAATTTAGAATATTTCATATATTTTCTAAAAATACCAAAAGCATTGAAAAAATCGAAAATTATTGCAAAATGATGTTTCACTGAATATTACGATGGTTTAGAGCATTTTGATCACTTTTCAGACAAACCTAATTTTTTAGCTAAAATTCATAGATTTTCAAACTTTTTCATCAGGAATACTGATGGAATTCAATTTTATGCCGAAAGTAACTTAAATATGATATTTTAGTGTAGTATTGTGTCAATAAATATTTAAAGTTTGAAAATCCATGTATTTTAGCTAAAAAGTAAGATTTAATTGAAAAGTACTTTAAATGCTGAAAATCGTCGAAATATGCAGTAAAACATCATTTTACAATATTTTTTTATTTTTTCAATGCTTCAGGTGTTTTTAAAAAATATGTGAAACATTCAATATTATTTCTTAATTTCAGAGAAATTTTATGGACTTTTTAAAAAAATACGTAATATGCTTTAAAATGTTGAAAAGGCTCGAAAATTTCAATTTTATCAGTAATTCTGATAAAAAAGTTTGAAAATCGATGAATTTTAGTTAAAAAATCAGGTTTGTCTGAAAATTGTTCTAAATGCTCTAAATTCAAAATATGCAGTAAAAGATTATTTTGCCATATTCTTCGATTTTTTCAATGCTTTTTGTGCTTTTAAAATTCAAGGATTTTCAAACTTTTTTATCAGAATTACTGATGGAATTGATATTTTTGAGCCTTTTCAACATTTTGAAGTATATTACATACTTTTCAAAACGCCCATAATATTTCGATGAAATTCAGAAATAATTTTGAATATTTCATATATTTTCTAAAAATAGCAAAAGCATTGAAAAAATCGAAAAATGTGGTAAAATGATGTTTTAATGCATATTTCGACGATGTAGAGCATTTAAAACACTTTTCAGACAAACCTGATTTTTTAACTAAAATTCATGGATTTTCAAACTTTTTCATCAGAATTACTGATAGAATTGAATTTTATGTTGAAAGTAACTTAAATATGACATTTTAGTGTAGTATTGTGTTCATAAATATTTAAAGAGTGAAAATCCATCATTTTTAGCTAGAAAATCCTGTTTGTCTGAAAAGTGTTCTAAATGCTCCAAATCGTCGAAATATGCAGTAAAACATCATTTTACCATTTTGTTCGATTCTTTCAATGTAACTTTAGATATTTCATATATTACAGGTATTTCATATATTTCATATATTTTTTAAAAATAATAAATGCATTGAAAAAATCGAAAAATATAGCAAAATGATGTTTTACTGCATATTTCGATGATTTAGAGCATTTTGATCACTTTTCAGACAAACCTGATTTTTTATCGAAAAATAATGAATTTTCAAACTTTTTCATCAGAATCACTGATGGAATTGAAATTTTCGTGCCTTTTCAACATTTTAAAGTATATTACACATTTTTCAAAAAGCCAATAAAATTTTGATGAAATTCAGAAATAATTTTGAATATTTCATATATTTTCTAAAAATACCAAAAGCATTGAAAAAATCGAAAAATATGGCAAAATGATGTTTCACTGAATATTTCGATGGTTTAGAGCATATAGATCACTTTTCAGACAAACCTGATTTTCTAGCTAAAATTCACAGATTTTCCAACTTTTTCATCTGAATTTCTGATCAAATTGAATTTTATGCTGAAAGTAACTTAAATATGACATTTTAGTGTAGTATTGTGTCAATAAATATTTCTAGTGTGAAAATCTAGGTATTTTAGCTAAAAAGTAAGGTTTAATTGAAAAGTGCTCTAAATGCTGAAAATCGTTGAAATATGCAGTTAAACATCATTTTACCATATTTTTTTCATTTTTTCAAAGCTTCAGGTGTTTTTAAAAAATATGTGAAACATTCAAAATTATTTCTTAATTCCAGAGAAATTTTATGGGCTTTTTAAAAAAATATATAATATACTTTAAAATGTTGAAAAGGCTCGAAAATATCAATTCCATCAGTAATTCTGAAAAAAAGTTTGAAAATCCATGAATTTTAGTTAAAAAATCAGGTTTGTCTGAGAAGTGTTCTAAATGCTCTAAATAGTAGAAACTTGCCATATTTTTCGATTTTTTCAATGCTTTTTGCACTTTTAAAAAATATATCAAATATATGAAATACCAGAAATATATGAAATACCTGAAGCATTGAAAAAATCGAAAAATGTGGTAAAATGATGTTTTCCTGCATATTTCGACGATTCAGAGCATTTAGAACACTTTTCATACAAACCTGATTTTTTAGCTAAAATTCAAAGATTTTCAAACTTTTTTATCAGAATTTCTGATGAAATTTATATTTTTGAGCCTTCTCAACATTTTAAAGCACATTACATATTTTTGAAAAAGCCCATAAAATTTCAATGAAATTCAGAAATAATTTTCAATTTTTCATGTATTTTCTAAAAATAGCAAAAGCATTCAAAAAATCGAAAAATATATCAAAATGATGTTTTACTGCATATTCCGACGTTTTAGAGCATTTAAAACACTTTTAAGACAAACCTGATTTTTTTTAGCTAAAATTCATTGATTTTCAAACTTTTTCATCAGAATTACTGAAGGAATTGAATTTTATGTTGAAAGTAACTTAAATATGACATTTTAGTGTAGTATTGTGTCAATAAATATTTCAAGATTGAAAATCCATCATTTTTAGCTAAAAATTCATGTTTGTCTGAAAAGTGTTCTAAATGCTCCAAATCGTCGAAATATGCAGTAAAACATCATTTTACCATTTTGTTCGATTCTTTCAATGCTTTAGGTATTTCATATATTTCAGGTATTTCATATATTCTTTTAAAAATAATAAAAGCATTGAAAAAAATCGAAAAATGTGGCAAAATAATGTTTTACTGCATATTTCGGTGATTTATAGTTTTTAGATCACTTTTTAGACTAACCTGATTTTTTAGCGAAAAATAATGGATTTTCAAACTTTTTCATCAGAATTACTGATGGAATTGAAATTTTCGTGCCTTTTCAACATTTTAAAGTATATTACATATTTTTCAAAAAGCCCATAAAATTTCAATGAAATTCAGAAATAATTTTGAATATTTCATATATTTTCTAAAAATACCAAAAGCATTGAAAAAATCGAAAAATACGGCAAAATGATGTTTCACTGAATATGTCGATTATTTATAGCATTTAGATCACTTTTTAGACAAAGCTGATTTTTTAGCAAAAAAAAATAATGGATTTTCAAACTTTTTCATCAGAATTACTGATGGAATTGAAATTTTCCTGCCTTTTCAACATTTTAAAGTATATTACATATTTTTCAAAAACCCCATAAAATTTTGATGAAATTCAGAAATAATTTTGAATATTTTATATATTTTCTAAAAATAGCAAAAGCATTCAAAAAATCGAAAAATATGGTAAAATGATGTTTTACTGCTTATTTCGACGATTTGGAGGATTGACAACAATTTCTAGACAATCCTGATTTTTTAGCTAAAATTCAAGGATTTTCAAAGTTTTTTATGAGAATTACTGATGGAATTGATATTTTTGAGCCTTTTCAACATTTTGAAGAATATTACATATTTTTCAAAAAGCCCATAAAATTTCGAAGAAATTTAGAAATAATTTTGAATATTTCATATATTTTTTAAAAATAACAAAAGCATTGAAAAAAATCGAAAAATGTGGTAAAATGATGTTTTAATGCATATTTCGACGATTTTGAGCATTTAAAACACTTTTGAGACTAACCTGATTTTTTATATAAAATTCTTGGATTTTCAAACTTTTTCATCAGAATTACTGATGGAATTGAATTTTATATTGAAAGTAACTTAAATATGATATTTTAGTGTAGTATTGTGTCCATAAATATTTCAAGAGTGAAAATCCATCATTTTTAGCTAGAAAACCATGTTTGTCTGAAAAGTGTTCTAAATGCTCCAAATCATCGAAATATGCAGTAAAACATCATTTTACCATTTTGTTCGATTCTTTCAATGCTTTAGGTATTTCATATATTTCAGGTATTTCATATATTTCATATATTCTTTAAAAAATAATAAAAGCATTGAAAAAACGAAAAATATGGCAAAATGATGTTTCACTGAATATTTCGATGGTTTAGAGCATTTAGATCACTTTTCAGACAAACCTGATTTTCAAGCTAAAATTCATAGATTTTCAAACTTTTTCCATAAATATTTCAAGTGTGAAAATCCATGTATTTTAGGTAAAAAGTAAGGCTTAAGGGAGCATGTGGGCAATTTTCCGCACGCGCTCAACCAAAAATCGAAAAATTATGGACATTGAGTTATATATACCAAAAAATAGCTTAACTCTTTGGCAACACAATGGTACAAGAATCAATGTTCTAAGACATTTCTACAAGAAATTATAGTCATTTATATCAGGTATGGTAACGACGATGTAGGTAGAGCGTCTGTTCTCAACCCAAGTATTTTTTGGAATTTTTTCCTTGTTTTTTATTGCTATTTCTTTGCATTATTCTTTCTAATATAATATTTGATTATTTGGCATCATATAAGAGTAGGTGGAGCTTATCAGTAGAGTGCCAGCCAATAGGGAGCCATCTGAGAACACTCGGCAGTACTCCCCCTCCAGATGGTGCCAGGTGAAATCACTTCATTATTACGTTTATATCAGCTTATATATCAACTATACGGCTTATTTATCTATCAGAATTGATCTAATATGATATAATAAACACTATAAATAACAAACAAACATGTTATATACTCTAGACTGAATAAAATAGGCCATAATATAGCGAGAGTCCACAAGCAATATTTCGATATAAATGTGTTACTCCTCGTCTCCTTGTTCTATTGTTTGGTATGTGAGTGATAGAAAACGGTGTTTTCAAGAGGATAACTGCACTAGAACATCAGTTTACTAAGAAATACACCAAAAAAAACCCGATTTCCGCACAAAAAAAAATTTTTTTCAGACGGTAGGCCTGCCGACGTTTTCTAGGCCTATATCTCGGAAAATCGAAAAATGTGGTAAAATGATGTTTTAATGCATGTTTCGATGATTTAGTGCATTTAAAACACTTTTCAGACTAACCTGATTTTTTAACTAAAATTCTTGGATTTTCAAACTTTTTCATCGGAATTACTGATGGAATTGAATTTTATGTTGAAAGTAACTTAAATATGACATTTCAGTGTAGTATTGTGTCCATAAATATTTCAAGAGTGAAAATCCATCATTTTTAGCTAAAAAATCATGTTTGTCTGAAAAGTGTTCTAAATGCTCCAAATCGTCGAAATATGCATTAAAATATCATTTTACTATTTCTTTCGATTTTTCAATGCTTCAGGCATTTCATATATTTCATATATTTTTTAAAAAAATACCAAAAGCATTGAGAAAAATCGAAAAATATGGCAAAATGATGTTTTACTGCATATTTCGATGATTTATAGCATTTATATCACTTTTCAGACAAACCTGATTTTTTAGCGAAAAATAATGGATTTTCAAACTTTTTCATCAGAATTACTGATGGAATTGAAATTTTCGTGCCTTTTCAACATTTTAAAGTATATTACATATTCCTCAAAAAGCCAATAAAATTTCGATGAAATTCAGAAATAATTTTGAATAATTCATATATTTTCTAAAAATACCAAAAGCATTGAAAAAATCGAAAAATATTGCAAAATGATGTTTCACTGAATATTTCGATTATTTAGAGCATTTAGATCACTTTTCAGACAAACCTGATTTTTTAAGCTAAAATTCATAGATTTTCAAACTTTTTCATCAGGAATACTGATGGAATTGAATTTTATGCCAAAAGTAACTTAAATATGACATTTTAGTGTAGTATTGTGTCAATAAATATTTAAAGTGTGAAAATCCATGTATTTTAGCTAAAAAGTAAGATTTAATTGAAAAGTGCTTTAAATGCTGAAAATAGTCGAAATATGCAGTAAAACATCATTTTACCATATTTTTTTATTTTTTCAATGCTTCAGGTGTTTTTAAAAAAATATGTGAAATATTCAAAATTATTTCTTAATTTCAGAGAAATTTTATGGGCTTTTTAAAAAAATATGTAATATGCTTTAAAATGTTGAAAAGGCTCAAAAATTTCAATTCTATCAGCAATTCTGATAAAAAAGTTTGAAAATCGATGAATTTTAGTTAAAAAATCAGGTTTGTCTGAAAAGTGTTTTAAATGCTCTAAATTCAAAATATGCAGTAAAACATTATTTTGCCATATTCTTCGATTTTTTTCAATGCTTTTTGTGCTTTTAAAAAATATGTGAAATATATGAAATACCTGAAATATATGAAATACACGAAGCATTGAAAAAATCGAAAAATATGATAAAATTATGTTTTACTGCATATTTCGACGATTTGGAGCATTGAGAACACTTTTCAGAGAAACCTGATTTTTTAGCTAAAATTCAAGGATTTTCAAACTTTTTTATCACAATTGCTGATGGAATTGATATTTTT
This sequence comes from Cherax quadricarinatus, assembly GCF_038502225.1. Taxonomy (NCBI): domain Eukaryota; kingdom Metazoa; phylum Arthropoda; class Malacostraca; order Decapoda; family Parastacidae; genus Cherax; species Cherax quadricarinatus. The sequence goes on from NW_027201451.1 coordinate 8,036, forward strand.
GAGCCTTTTCAACATTTTGAAGTATATTACATATTTTTCAAAGAGCCCATAAAATTTCGATGAAATTCATTAATAATTTTGAATATTTCATACATTTTCTAAAAATAGCAAAAGCATTCAAAAAATCGAAAAATATGGCAAAATGATGTTTCACTGAATATTTCGATGGTTTAGAGCATTTAGATCACTTTTCAGACAAACCTGATTTTCTAGCTAAAATTCATAGATTTTCAAACTTTTTCATCAGAATTTCTGATTGAATTGAATTTTATACTGAAAGTAACTTAAATATGACATTTTAGTGTAATATTGTGTCAATAAATATTTCAAGTCTGAATATCCATGTATTTCAGGTAAAAAGTAAGGCTTAATTGAAAAGTGCTCTAAATGCTGAAAATCGTCGAAATATGCAGTAAAACATCATTTAAATATTTTTTTTATTTTTTTTCAATGATTCAGGTGTTTTTAAAAAATATGTGAAATATTGAAAATTATTTCTTAATTCCAGAGAAATTTTATGGGCTTTGTAAAAAAATATGTAATATACTTTAAAATGTTGAAAAGGCTCGAAAATTTCAATTCCATCAGTAATTCTCATAAAAAAAGTTTGAAAATCCATGAATCTTAGATAAAAAATCAAGTTTCTCTGTAAAGAGTTCTAAATGCTCTAAATTGAAGAAACATTCAGTAAAACATTATTTTGCCATTTTTTTCGATTTTTTCAATGCTTTTTGCACTTTCAAAAATATATGAAATATATGAAATACCTGAAATATATGAAATACCTGAAGCATTGAAAAAATCGAAAAATATGGCAAAATGATGTTTTACTGAATATTTCGATGATTTAGAGCATTTAGATCACTTTTCAGACAAACCTGATTTTTTAGCTAAAATTCATAGATTTTCAAACTTTTTCATCAGAATTACTGCTTGAATTGAATTTTATGCTTAAAGTAACATAAATATGACATTTTAGTGTAGTATTAAAGTGTGAAAATCCATGTATTTTAGCTAAAAAGTAAGGTTTAATTGAAAAGTGCGATAAATGTTGAAAATCGTCGAAATATGCAGTAAAACATCATTTTACCATATATTTTTTTATTTTTTTCAATGCTTCAGGTGTTTTTAAAAAATATGTGAAACATTCAAAATCATTTCTTAATTTCAGAGAAATTTTATTGGCTTTTTAAAAAAGTATGTAATATACTTTAAAATGTTGAAAAGGCTCGAAAATTTCAATTCCATCAGTAATTCTGATAAAAAAGTTTGAAAATCCATGAATTTTAGCTAAAAAATCAGGTTTGTCTGAAAAGTGTTCTAAATGCTCTAAATAGTCGAAATATGCAGGAAAACATTATTTTGCCATGTTTTTCGATTTTTTCAATACTTCTTGTACTTTTAAAAAATATATGAAATATATGAAATACCTGAAATATATGAAATACCTGAAGCATTGAAAAAATCGAAAAATATGTTAAATTGATGTTTTACTGCTTATTACGACGATTTGGAGCATTGTGAACACTTTTCAGACAAACCTGATTTTTTAGCTAAAATTCAATGATTTTCAAACTTTTTTATCACAATTACTGATGGAATTGATATTTTTGAGCCTTTTCAACATTTTGAAGTATATTACATATTTCTCAAAAAGCCCATAAAATTTCGATGAAATTCAGAAATAATTTTGAATATTTCATACATTTTCTAAAAATAGCAAAAGCATTCAAAAAATCGATAAATGTGGCAAAATGATGTTTTACTGCATATTTCGGCGATTTAGAGAATTTAAAACACTTTTCAGACAAACCTGATTTTTTTAGCTAAAATTAATGGATTTTGAAACTTTTTCATCAGAATTACTGATGGAATTGAATTTTATGTTGAAAGTAACTTAAATATGACATTTTAGTGAAGTATTGTGTCAATAAATATTTCAAGAGTGAAAATCCATCATTTTTAGCTAAAAAATCATGTTTGTCTGAAAAGTGTTCTAAATGCTAAAAATCATCAAAATATGCAGTAAAACATCATTTTACCATTTTGTTCGATTTTTCAATGCTTCAGGTATTTCATATATTTCAGGCATTTCATATATTTTTTAAGAAATACCAATAACATTGAGAAAAATCGAAAAATATGGCACAATGATGTTTTACTGCATATTTCGGTGATTTATAGCATTTAGATCACTTTTCAGACAAACGTGATTTTTTAGCGAAAAATAATGGATTTTCAAACTTTTTTATCAGAATTTCTGATGGAATTGAATTTTATGCTGAAAGTAACTTAAATTTGACATTTCAGTGTAGTATTGTGTAAATAAATATTTCAAGTGTGAAAATCCATGTATTTTAGGTAAAAAGTAGGGCATAATTGAAAAGTGCTCTAAATGCTGAAAATCTTCGAAATATGCAGTAAAAGATCATTTCCATATATTTTTTTATTTTTTTCAATG
>NW_027201452.1:0-10480 GCF_038502225.1 Cherax quadricarinatus
AGCTTTTTTCCTCATCTTCATGTCTGACATAGACAGAGATGTAAGCCACAGCACCGTGTCCTCCTGTGCTGACGATATCAGAATTTTCATGACAGTGTCATCCATAGAGTACTCTGCAAATCTTCAAGTGAACATTAACTAAGTCTTTAAATTTGCCTCAGAAAACAATATGAAGTTCGATGAAGACAATTTTCAATTACTCCGCTATGGAAAACTCGAGGAAATAAAAACTGAATCGGAGTATAAAACAAATCCCAACCACACAATAGAGCGAGAAATTAATGTGAAGGTTCTGGAAGTGATAATATCAGTGAATCTCACTTTCAAAAATCACAACAATGTTTCCTGTACACCTGCCAGGAAAATGACAGAATGGATATTACGATGCGAGAAATTAGGGCTACTGGTCAGTAATTTTTAGCTAGTACTCTACTACCTTCCTTATGAATAGGAGGTATGTCTGCACTCTTTAGGTCTCTGGTATTTTACCTAGATCTAACCTCTTCAAAGAATACTGAGGACTCGTGCTAGTGGTATTTACCACTTTTTCTTGTATGAAGAGGGAATTCTGTGAATCCAGTCCAGGTGTCTATTGAGCGGGCATGTTTTCAAGTCCTTTTTCGAATTCTATGGGTTTAGTACTAATGTCAGTTGGTCTGCTCGACCTTCCGACAGAATGAAAAAAGTTTCTGCACTCTCTGCTCTCATTCTCTGCATTTCTGCTGTCATGTAACGGGTTCTTGAACGCCTACTCATACTGTTCTTATAGAATTTCTCTCATTTCCCGTTCATAGTCAATATATGATTCACTTCTACAGGTAGTTCTTAGCTTGGATTTTACATAAGAATAGAAGTATTTTGGGTTTCTTGCACTGCCCTGGATAGGCTTTTGGTCCCTTTGTGCTTCATTTGCCTGGGATGACATCGTAAATTTTTGCTGTAAATCAGCGATCTTCCGGCTAAGACTGTCTTTCCTTCGTTGTGACATTCATGTTTCTCAGCAATTCCGTAACCTTTTTCTTTTGTACCATCTACGGTCTTTTTTTATATTTGTTCATCTAGGTTTTCTCTGGTGCATATTTAATGCAAATTTTGTATACTTCTGTGTTCGGTTTCTCCAGGCACAGGTGAGGATTTAGGATGCTCATGGCTGTTTCCCAGGATATGTCTGATAGTTCCTAGTTAATTTTGTTCCAGTCAGTTATATGGTTGTTCAAGATAAGTTTACTGAACTTCGTTTCTTCTACATTAGTGCTGTAGTTCCCTAACTCTTGCGTTTATACTCGTTTGTACTTCTAGGATATTCTTGTAAGAATTTATTGTTTTGTGTGTGTGTGTGTGATTGTTATATCTCTGATTAGTTCCTTGTTGTTTGTGAATGCCAAATCTAGAGTATTTTAAATTCTAGTGGATCACTGCGAACTTTTTACAAAGCCTCATCAGTTCCCTGGTATGTACCTGAGGAGCCAGAGTGCTCCAGGAACTATTTCTGATATAACGTTGTATCGAGTCTTCCATTCTACGTGTGGGAGATTTAAATTTCAAGGAGGATAATATCTGGTGTGGGATTTTCCAGCCTTTCAAGATATCAGAAATGACAGGATGGATAATGAGAACCTTCAAAACTAGGGATGCCAAGCCCATAATGATTCTCTTCGAACTGATGGTTCTATCTAGGCTGGAATATTGCTGCACACTAACAGCACCTTTCAAATCAGGTGAAATTGCTAACCTAGAGAATGTACAGAGAACCTTCACGGCACAAATAAGTACGATAAAATACGTAAATTACTGGGAACTGTTGAAGTTCCTTGACTTGTATTCTCTGGAACGCAGGCGAGAGAGATAAATGATTATATGCACTTAGAAAATTCTAGAAGGATTAGTACCAAATTTGCATATGAAAATCATTCCCTACGAAAGCAAACATTTGGCAGGAGGTGCAACATTACCCCGATGAAAAGCAGGGGCACCACGAGTACACTGAGACAACACAATAAGTGTCAGAGGTCCAAGACTGTTCAACTGCCTTCCAGCATACATAAGGGGGATTACCAATAGACGCCTGTCTGTCTTCAAGCAGGCACTGGACAGGCTCCTAAAGTCAGCACCTGACCAGCCAGCCTGTAGTTCGTACGTCTGTTTACATGCGGCCAACAGTAACAGCCTGGTTGATCAGGGCCTGGTCCACCACGAGGCCTGGTCACGGACCCGGGGGCGTTAAACCCCCGAAACCCTCTCCATGTATCACCATACAACTATCTTCCCTAACTGATTTGTGAATTCGTTAGGTGCCGATGACGGTGGTTTATATATGAACATAATTACCAGATTCCTATTTTCTATCAGGCAAGAAATTCAGAAATTATATGCAACAAAAAAGTATTTTTCCCAGACCGTAGATTCAATCCCCGCCCTTTTCATTATCAACTAAGAAAATCACTCCATACCCAAAAAAATCCGCCAGTGCTTTGTGAGGGACGATAAAATGGCTGTTATTATTATTATTATTATTATTATTATTATTATTATTATTATTATTATTATTATTATTATTATTATTATTATTATTGTTATTGTTATTATTATTGTTGTTATTATTATTATTATTATTATTATTATTATTATTATTATTATTATTATTATTATTATTATTATTATTATTATTATTATTATTATTATTATTATTATTATTATTATTATTATTATTATTATTATTATTATTATTATTATTATTATTATTATTATTATTATTATTATTATTATTATTGTTGTTGTTGTTATTATTATTATTATTATTATTATTATTATTATTATTATTATTATTATTATTATTATTATTGTTATTATTATTATTATTATTATTATTATTATTATTATTATTATTATTATTATTATTATTATTATTATTATTATTATTATTATTATTATTATTATTATTATTATTATTATTATTATTATCATTATTATTATTATTATTATTATTATTATTATTATTATTATTATTATTATTATTATTATTATTATTATTATTATTATTATTATGATTATTATTATTATTATTATTATTATTATTATTATTATTATTATTATTATTATTATTATTTATTATTATTATTATTATTATTATTATTATTATTATTATTATTATTATTATTATTATTATTATTATTATTATTATTATTATTATTATTAATATTATTATTATTATTATTATTATAATTATTATTATTATTATTATTATTATTATTATTATTATTATTATTATTATTATTATTATTATTATTATTATTATTATTATTATTATTATTATTATTATTATTATTATTATTATTATTATTATTATTATTATTATTATTATTATTATTATTATTATTATTATTATTATTATTATTATTATTATTATTATTATTATTATTATTATTATTATTATTATTATTATTATTATTATTATTATTATTATTATTATTATTATTATTATTATTATTATTATTATTATTATTATTATTATTATTATTGTTATTATTATTATTATTATTATTATTATTATTGTTATTATTATTATTATTATTATTATTATTATTATTATTTTTCTGTTGCTTACTATCTTATAACCATATCTTTGCTAAACGACAATTAATCTTTAATTTACAACTGTGCATATTTTATTCTATGTTTTATTGCCAAATATTCTCATTTATATTCTATAATTATCTGTTGTTTATCATCTTTAATTATAATACTTTAAATTAGAACTGCGCACATATTATTCTGTCTATTGTGAACAACGAAGTGCTATTACAGGCGATAGTCTGTTGCTACTTTAATTTGTAATTTTATCTCATTAGTTTATATCTAGTTATAATTTAGTTCATTCTAGCTTAATACATAGTCAACACTAAATTTATTACGTAAATTTGTTGTTACAGTCTATTTGACCATTGTGCATTACCTATATACTTGTCCAAACATCCCACTACGATAGATATCAGTACTAGAACTCACCACACGTACAAAAAAGTTAAACCTACTCTTCATATTTGTGATTTCCCCCAAATTACACTTACAGCCTGGTTGATCAGGCTCTGATCCACCAGGAGGCCTGGTCACAGACCGGGCCGCGGGGGCGTTGACCCCCGGAACTCTCTCCAGGTAAACTCCAGGTAATACACTCACCCAGATGACTGTAAACCTAAAATACTGAATAGAGCTTTTGTCTAATAAATCTTAAACTAGTCATAAGTTTGCCTGAGATACTCCAATATCATAACAAGACAAAACCATTCTTATTGTATTGCAGTTACCTAGTTTTAATATCAATAATCTCCATAACTTGTATCTGTATAGAGTTAGAATTATTATTAGTCTGCCCGAAATGCCTAGCCATGCTAGGTATAATAGTGGTCCTCTTTGTAAGTAGTAACATATAATATGAAACCAGACATTGTAACCAATACTCTGTAATATGTAAACCCCTTATTCTATCACATCTGTATCTGTTACAGTTGATTTTGTCGTCACCTCACCGTCCAAAACAACCCTTGTATGTGTTTTTGTAAATGTTTCAAACACGGCATTCGCTTCTGAGAGGAGCCTACTGTCGTTTTTACTTGATTTTAAGCCCTGAATGTTTGCAAAAGGGGAGCAGGATTTACCATTAGGGATGTTTTAGTTTGGTGTGTGTTTAGTTAGTCCCACTGGTGTTGAATTACCCGGTATGGCCCCTGATATACATATCCCTGCTTTCTCCGGTATTGATTGTGCCTTTATTTGTCGTATATTCGACCCTGATGAGTGTATGACTGTCTAAGTTTGTCCCACTGTTGTGGACCTCTGTCCCACTGTTGTGGACCTTTGTCCCACTGTTGTGGATCTCTGTCCCACTGTTGTAGACCTTTGTCCCACTGTTGTGGACCTCTGTCCCACTGTTGTAGACCTCTGTCCCACTGTTGTGGACCTTTGTCCCACTGTTGTGGACCTTTGTCCCACTGTTGTGGACCTCTGTCCCATCTGTAGTACATATCAACTCATCTGTAGACTCAAATTAATATCTTTATTCCTAGACGTACATGTACAAGGTATACAGACCATGGAAATATAAACACATATACAGTAGGTAAAATGAAAGGGGGTAAGGCAGCCGGGATTGATGGGATAAAGATAGAAATGTTAAAAGCAGGTGGGGATATAGTTTTGGAGTGGTTGGTGCAATTATTTAATAAATGTATGGAAGAGGGTAAGGTACCTAGGGATTGGCAGAGAGCATGCATAGTTCCTTTGTATAAAGGCAAAGGGGATAAAAGAGAGTGCAAAAATTATAGGGGGATAAGTCTGTTGAGTGTACCTGGTAAAGTGTATGGTAGAGTTATAATTGAAAGAATTAAGAGTAAGACGGAGAATAGGATAGCAGATGAACAAGGAGGCTTTAGGAAAGGTAGGGGGTGTGTGGACCAGGTGTTTACAGTGAAACATATAAGTGAACAGTATTTAGATAAGGCTAAAGAGGTCTTTGTGGCATTTATGGATTTGGAAAAGGCGTATGACAGGGTGGATAGGGGGGCAATGTGGCAGATGTTGCAAGTGTATGGTGTAGGAGGTAGGTTACTGAAAGCAGTGAAGAGTTTTTACGAGGATAGTGAGGCTCAAGTTAGAGTATGTAGGAAAGAGGGAAATTTTTTCCCAGTAAAAGTAGGCCTTAGACAAGGATGTGTGATGTCACCGTGGTTGTTTAATATATTTATAGATGGGGTTGTAAGAGAAGTAAATGCGAGGGTCTTGGCAAGAGGCGTGGAGTTAAAAGATAAAGAATCACACACAAAGTGGGAGTTGTCACAGCTGCTCTTTGCTGATGACACTGTGCTCTTGGGAGATTCTGAAGAGAAGTTGCAGAGATTGGTGGATGAATTTGGTAGGGTGTGCAAAAGAAGAAAATTAAAGGTGAATACAGGAAAGAGTAAGGTTATGAGGATAACAAAAAGATTAGGTGATGAAAGATTGAATATCAGATTGGAGGGAGAGAGTATGGAGGAGGTGAACGTATTCAGATATTTGGGAGTGGACGTGTCAGCGGATGGGTCTATGAAAGATGAGGTGAATCATAGAATTGATGAGGGAAAAAGAGTGAGTGGTGCACTTAGGAGTCTGTGGAGACAAAGAACTTTGTCCTTGGAGGCAAAGAGGGGAATGTATGAGAGTATAGTTTTACCAACGCTCTTATATGGGTGTGAAGCGTGGGTGATGAATGTTGCAGCGAGGAGAAGGCTGGAGGCAGTGGAGATGTCATGTCTGAGGGCAATGTGTGGTGTGAATATAATGCAGAGAATTCGTAGTTTGGAAGTTAGGAGGAGGTGCGGGATTACCAAAACTGTTGTCCAGAGGGCTGAGGAAGGGTTGTTGAGGTGGTTCGGACATGTAGAGAGAATGGAGCGAAACAGAATGACTTCAAGAGTGTATCAGTCTGTAGTGGAAGGAAGGCGGGGTAGGGGTCGGCCTAGGAAGGGTTGGAGGGAGGGGGTAAAGGAGGTTTTGTGTGCGAGGGGCTTGGACTTCCAGCAGGCATGCGTGAGCGTGTTTGATAGGAGTGAATGGAGACCGGTGGCCTGGTGGCTAAAGCTCCCGCTTCACACACGGAGGGCCCGGGTTCGATTCCCGGCGGGTGGAAACATTTCGACACGTTTCCTTACACCTGTTGTCCTGTTCACCTAGCAACAAATAGGTACCTGGGTGTTAGTCGACTGGTGTGGGTCGCATCCTGGGGGACAAGATTGAGGACCCCAATGGAAATAAGTTAGACAGTCCTCGATGACGCACTGACTTTCTTGGGTTATCCTGGGTGGCTAACCCTCCGGGGTTAAAAATCCGAACGAAATCTCTTATCTTATCTTAAGAGAGAATGTTTTGTATGTTAAGTTAAAACATATGAAGAGTGGAGGCGTGTGATGTCTAGCTCTTGCTCTTGGGTGATCGTTCGTACATCAGCTTTTTGTTGTAATAATAATAATAATAATAATAATAATACAAGTACATGTACATGGTATACAGTCTAAGCTGACAACAATGATATACAATTATATAGAAAGCCGCTTGTTATGCAGAGCATTTAGGGCAAATTAGGTTAGTTTTGTCCCAGGATGCGACCCACACCAGTTGACTAACACCCAGGTACCCATTTTGTGTGGCCCGGTGGCCTGGTGGCTAAAGCTCCCGCTTCACACACGGAGGGTCCGGGTTCGATTCCCGGTGGGTGGAAACATTTCGACACGTTTCCTTACACCTGTTGTCCTGTTCACCTAGCAGCAAATAGGTACCTGGGTGTTAGTCGACTGGTGTGGGCCGCATCCTGGTGGACAAGATTAAGGACCCCAATGGAAATAAGTTAGACAGTCCTCGATGACGCACTGACTTTCTTGGGTTATCCTGGGTGGCTAACCCTCTGGGGTTAAAAATCCGAACGAAATCTTATCTTATCTATTATTATTATTATTATTATTATTATTATTATTATTATTATTATTATTATTATTATTATTATTGTTATTATTATTATTATTATTATTACTATTATTATTATTATTATTATTATTATTGCTTAATGATGAGAGAAATAGCGTTTGTATCGACTGAGATTAACAGAATCTTCATCAAGATATATAAATTACTCTTCGTCAAATTTGAAGCTACATTCTATCAACATTTTACGGACATGTTGACATTTCTGAAATAGATTTGTGTTGCTAAATGAATTTTGTAGAACACACAGCAGATTTTTACCAGGAAAAACACAAGAGATCATTGAGACGCCTTGTTCTCTACTGATCATAACATTGAACTTAAATTTCGTAAAGGTTCTTCGTAAAAGTAACCAGATAAAGGAAATAACTGTTATTAAAGTAAGAATAACAGATACATAGCCGAAGAGCTAATAAGATAAAGAATTCTTACGTATATTTTAAATTGTGGAAATTGAAGGTAAAAACTGAATAAGGAGTTTCAGGTTAGATAAGATTTCGTTGGGATTTTTAACCCCGGAGGGTTAGCCACCCAGGGTAACCCAAGAAAGTCAGTGCGTCATCGAGGACTGTCTAACTTATTTCCATTGTGGTCCTTAATCTTGTCCCCCAGGATGCCACCCACAGGATGGATAATGAGAACCTTCAAAACTAGGGAGGCCAAGCCCATGATGACACTCTTCAGGTCACTTGTTCTATCTAGGCTGGAATATTGCTGCACACTAACAGCTCCTTTCAAGGCAGGTGAAATTGCCGACCTAGAAAATGTACAGAGAACTTTCACGGCGCGCATAACGGAGATAAAACACCTCAATTATTGAGAGCGCTTGAGGTTCCTAAACCTGTATTCCCTGGAACGCAGGAGGGAGAGATACATGATTATATACACCTGGAAAATCCTAGAGGGACTAGTACCGAACTTGCACACGAGAATCACTCACTACGAAAGCAAAAGACTTGGCAGACGATGCACCATCCCCCCAATGAAAAGCAGGGGTGTCACTAGCACGTTAAGAGACCATACAATAAGTGTCAGGGGCCCGAGACTGTTCAACTGCCTCCCAGCACACATAAGGGGGATTACCAACAGACCCCTGGCAGTCTTCAAGCTGGCACTGGACAAGCACCTAAAGTCAGTTCCGGATCAGCCGGGCTGTGGCTCGTACGTTGGTTTGCGTGCAGCCAGCAGCAACAGCCTGGTTGATCAGGCTCTGATCCACCAGGAGGCCTGGTCACAGACCGGGCCGCGGGGGCGTTGACCCCCGGAACTCTCTCCAGGTAAACTCCAGGTAAACACCAGTCGACTAACACCCAGGTACCTATTTGCTGCTAGGTGAACAGGACAACAGGTGTAAGGAAACGTGTCGAATGTTTCCACCCGCCGGGAATCGAAACCGGGCCCTCCGTGTGTGAAGCGGGAGCTTTAGCCACCAGGCCACTGGAAGCCTTGTATATAGTGTAATATGAGGTTGGAAGCCTTACCTGGAGTTTACCTGGGGAGGGTTTCGGGGATCAACACCCCCGCGGCTGGGTCTGAGACCAGGCCTCATGGTGGATCAGAGTCTGACCAACCAGGCTGTTACTGCTGGCCTCACGCAAGCTGACGTACGAAGCACAGCCCGGCTGGTCAGGTACTGACTTTAGGTGCCTGTCCAGTGCCTTCTTGAAGACAGTCAGGGGTCTATTGGTAATCCCCTTTATGTATGCTGAGAGGCAATTGAACAGTCTTGGGCCCCGGACACTTAATGTGTTGTCTCTCACTGTACTCGTGGTGCCCCTGCTTTTCATCGGGGCAATGTTGCATCTCCTGCCGAGTCTTTTACTTTCATAGGGAGTGATTTTCGTGTGCAGGTTTGGTACCACTCTCTCCAGGACCTTCCAAGTGTATATTATCATGTATCTCTCTCGCCTGCGTTCGAGGGAATACAGATCAAGGACCTTCAACCTTTCCCAGTAGTTTATGTACTCACCTATTTGTGGTTGCAGGAGTCGAGACATAGCTCCTGGCCCCGCCTCTTCACTGATCGCTACTAGGTCTAATCTCCCTGCTCTATGAGCTTCATCATACCTCGTCTTAAAACTATGTATGGTTCCTGCCTCCACTACGTCACTTGCCAGACTATTCCACTTCCTGACAACTCTATGACTAAAGAAATACTTCCTAACATCTCTTTGACTCATCTGAGTCTTCAACTTCCAATTGTGACCCCTTGTTTCTGTGTCCCATCTCTGGAACATCCTGTCTCTGTCCACCTTGTCAATTCCTCGCAGTATTTTGTATGTCGTTATCATGTCTCCCCTAACCCTCCTGTCCTCCAGTGACCTTTCTTCGTAGGACATTCCCCTTAGCTCTGGAACTAACCTTGTTGCAAACCTTTGCACTTTCTCTAATTTCTTGACGTGCTTGACCAGGTGTGGGTTCCAAACTGGTGCTGCATACTCCAGTATGGGCCTGACGTACACGGTGTACAGAGTCTTGAACGATTCCTTACTGAGGTATCGGAACGCTATTCTCAGGTTTGCCAGGCGCCCATATGCTGCAGCAGTTATCTGGTTGATGTGCTCTTCAGGAGATGTACTCGGTATTATACTCACCCCAAAATGTTTTTCCTTGAGTGAGGTTTGCAGTCTTTGTCCACCTATCCTATACTCTGTCTGAGGTCTTCTTTGCCCTTCTCAGATCTTCATAACATTGCACTTGGAGGGTTAATTCGAGGAGCCAGTTGCTGGACCAAGCTTCCAGCCTGTCCAGGTCTCTTTGTAGTCCTGCCTGGTTCTCATCTTATTTAATTTCCCTCATTAACTTCACATCATCTGCAAACGGGGACACTTCTGAATCTATCCCTTCCGTCATGTCATTTACATGTACAAAAAAAAGTAGCACTGGTCCTTGGACTGATCCCTGTGGAACCCCGCTCGTCACAGGCGCCCACTGTGATACCTTTGCAGTCCAAGAATATGCAATCTACCCA
>NW_027201453.1:0-10464 GCF_038502225.1 Cherax quadricarinatus
ACTGTAGCATAGTGAAGACTGTTACTGTAGCATACTGTAGGCTGTTACTGTAGCATACTGTAGACTGTTACTGTAGCATACTGTAGACTGTTACTGTAGCATACTGTAGACTGTTACTGTAGCATACTGTAGACTGTTACTGTAGCATACTGTAGACTGTTACTGTAGCATACTGTAGACTGTTACTGTAGCATACTGTAGACTGTTACTGTAGCATACTGAAGACTGTTACTGTAGCATACTGTAGACTGTTACTGTAGCATACTTTAGGATGTTGCTGTAGTATACTGGAATTTTGTGAAAAAGTTCAGTCATTTGTAGGTTGTGGCCAAGGTCGAAGTGGGAACGCTGCCTCAAGGAGGTATCATGGCTCCACCGGTGTTTAGAGCCACCGGAGTGCCCGGAAACAATGCAATGCCGGAATTAAGGTGCCAGTTCTTCCGTAAGGTGATATTATACTGATAGAATAAGTCGAGGATAATTGTGATGGTGACGAGAGTGTTGGTAAAAATGAAGGATTTACCCCAGATTTATACCATATTTGCGGTGCTGGTCTGAAACAACTGACGTTCTATTGTGACGATAAGGTAGATGTGTGTAGCTGGGTGTGTGTGTGTGTGTGTGTGTGTGTGTGTGTGTGTGTGTGTGTGTGTGTGTGTGTGTGTGTTTATGTGTGTGTTTATGTGTGTGTGTGTGTGTGTGTGTGTGTTTATGTGTGTGTTTATGTGTGTGTGTGTGTGTGTGTGTGTGTTTGTGTGTGTGTGTGTGTGTGTGTTTATGTGTGTGTGTGTGTGTGTGTGTGTGTGTGTGTGTGTGTGTGTGTGTGTGTGTGTGTATTTATTACATATTAACAGTCTCCTACCGAGATAAGAAGCTCCATAAACAAGGAAACCCATTAACAGTCATTTATTCAATAGCGTTCTTTCCAGAATTTCGAAGATATCACATTTCAGACGACCTTCAACGCACTTTTTGCCTTATTCAGCAAGAAGAGCGTTGCAGTTTTACCTATTCTTCACGACATATATATATATATATATATATATATATATATATATATATATATATATATATATATATATATATATATATATATATATATATATATATGCAACATAAGTGTGGCTTGTTTCAATATGTCGTGACAGTACAGGTGAATGTTATTATTTACGTGTTGAATAACAGCTTAAACAGTAGCTACGACATAACTTATTCTACAGCACACCTTGGTTATTCTAATATTATTTTTAATTATATATAATGCAATTTACCATTATTGTGTAAGACATTATGTAGACGGAGTCTCACACCTTCACCCAACTGGTGTATCAGACTTATGCTTCTGTTGTAAGACATTATGTAGACGGAGTCTCACACCTTCACCCAACTGGTGTATCAAACTTATGCTTCAGTTAAGTAGATATGACTGATGTGAGACAATTACAGACCTGTTATCATAACACTTTTCTTTCGGTATATTTCCTCACCATTGAAAATAATTCTTATCTTTTAATACTATTGGATATAATACAAATCTACATTTGTATATATTCACAGAAAATAGCAGGAATTAATTTTATCGACCAGTCACAGTCATCGTTATAACCTGCGTTAAGTCATGAAAATAGAGTTTACTCCTGTGTTTACTACGTGTGAGTTGCCAGATATCAATTATTTCTGCCCAAGAGAGAGAGTTGAGGAACTTGTTTCCCCAGTTGTTCATGGATTATATTACTCTGCTAGTGAGGCGCTCTTGATCTAGGGAATTGGATCTGTGCTCCAATTCCCTGAATTGAGGCTGAATACCTTCTATCCCCCTCTACAGGCGCTGTATAATCCCTACGGGTTTAGCTCTCCCCCGTGATTATAATAAAAATAATCCAGTAATCCACAAACTCGTCTGTCATGTACCAAGTTAAGTGTTATAATCTAGTCAGTCAGCGTAAATCCACGGATTCTCAGTAGGATTTGCAGTTATTAATACTTTTTTTTATCAGCGACAAGTGTCAAGAAAGTGTTTAAGGTGTCTGGTGGGTCAAGTGGTTTATGAGGAGCTTCAGTGTCCCGAAGCAGAGCTTTTCTGAGCTTCAAGTATTCAGTGAGTCAGCTGCATCGAGTGAGCGAGGGTCATCAAGCTTTCTGCTCAGCTTTAACAGCCAAAGTAACATACACAGAGAGATGTGTGTATTTGCATATATAAACCTTGAGATGTGTAGTTCAGTGTACCACACAAAGTTAAACTTAATTACCCCTTTTACTGGTCAAAACAACACTGACTGGTGGTGTAAAGGTGACATGCCGTCTTAGTGCTTATTTTGTAGTCGATAGGCTTCAAACCTGAAGCAGCACGTAACCAACCAAAAAGCGTCAATGACCTACTTATTAGCGTAGTTACCGTGAGAGAGAGAGAGAGATAGAGAGAGAGAGAGAATGCGAATGTGGAAAGTGTTTGATCATTATTCTGTACATATTAGAGGTTACTTGATGCTGGTGAGGGGTTCTTGATCCAAGGAATTAGACCTGCCCTAAATGCCTCCTATTCCCTCAGCCCTCAGCGCTCTCCCGTTAAAGTAATAATAGGGATGAGTGTTGATGGTGAGATCTGGCGTTCAATATAAATATCGGAGGACTGATGTTTATAACATAATCATAATAATATATTAAAAACAATATGTTTATGAAATGTTCAAACTCAAGCGTTCATAAAAACAGATGTTTGTAGCAAAATAATTTTTAACAAGTGTTGCAGACCAAAGTGTTGAGTGCCAAAGTTTTATGGATCAAAGTGTTGAGTACCAGAGTGTTATAGATCAAAGTGTTGAGTACCAGAGTGTTATAGATCAAAGTGTTGAGTACCAGAGTGTTATAGATCAAAGTGTTGAGTACCAGAGTGTTATAGATCAAAGTGTTGAGTACCAAAGTGTTGAGTACCAAAGAGTTGTGGATCAAAGTGGGTACCAAAGTCATGTGGATCAAAGTGTTGAGTACTAAAGCGTAGTGGATCAAAGTGTTGAGTACCAAAGTGTTATAGATCAAAGTGTTGAGTACCAGAGTGTTATAGATCAAAGTGTTGAGTACCAGAGTGTTGAGTACCAAAGTGTTGAGTACCAAAGTGTTGTGGATCAAAGTGTTGAGTACCAAAGTGTTGAGTACCAAAGAGTTGTGGATCAAAGTGGGTACCAAAGTCATGTGGATCAAAGTGTTGAATACTAAAGCGTAGTGGATCAAAGTGCTGAGTACTAAAGTGTTATGGATCAAAGTGCTGAGTACCAAAGTGTTGAATACTAAAGTGTTGTGGATCAAAGTGTTGAGTACTAAAGTGTTATGGATCAAAGTGCTGAGTACTAAAGTGTTATGGATCAAAGTGCTGAGTACCAAAGTGTTGAATACTAAAGTGTTGTGGATCAAAGTGTTGAGTACTAAAGTGTTATGGATCAAAGTGCTGAGTACCAAAGTGTTGAGTACTAAAGCGTAGTGGATCAAAGTGTTGAGTACTAAAGTGTTATGGATCAAAGTGCTGAGTACCAAAGTGTTGAGTACTAAAGTGTTGTGGATCAAAGTGCTGAGTACCAGAGTGTTGAGTACTTAAGTGTTGTACAAAAAGTAATGCTCAGAAAAGAATTCATGAAAAAGTGTTTCTAATAACGTTTCTGACACGTTTCTGTAAACATTATTTCTAATAAGTGCTATTGAAAAAATCCTGCCAACTACTTCAAATAAATCAATTTCTAACAAAAGTGTTTCAAATGAAAGTGATTCTAACAAAATTTCTAACAAAACTATTTTCTCAAAAAATGTTTTTGACAACACCATCTGGGCCCCAGCGAGTCATCCAGACGTCTGGGCCCCAGCTAGTCATCCAGACGTCTGGGCCCCAGCTAGTCATCCAGACGTCTGGGCCCCAGCGAGTCATCCAGACGTCTGGGTCCCAGCTAGTCATCCAGACGTCTGGGCTGCAGCGAGTCATCCAGACGTCTGGGTCCCAGCGAGTCATCCAGACGTCTGGGTCCCAGCTAGTCATCCAGACGTCTGGGCCCCAGCGAGTCATCCAGACGTCTGGGCCCCAGCTAGTCATCCAGACGTCTCGGCCCCAGCGAGTCATCCAGACGTCTGGGCTGCAGCGAGTCATCCAGACGTCTGGGTCCCAGCGAGTCATCCAGACGTCTGGGCCCTAGCGAGTCATCCAGACGTCTGGGCCCTAGCGAGTCATCCAGACGTCTGGGCCCTAGCGAGTCATCCAGACGTCTTCCGTTATATTAAGGTAAGTATCATTTAGATCAGTGTAAGGATGATAACCTTAGTTTCACTGTACCCTGGAAATTATCATGTTAAAATGAATATCATTTAAGACAATGAAAGGCTGATTATCTTAGTTTCAGTGTACCATGAAAGTTATCCTGTTAAGACTTATCTGCAGTGTAACCTGAGAGTCATGTTAAAACAGTGTAAAAGTAATAATTATTACGAACACGTGGTAGTTTAAAGTCCTGTAGCACCTGGTCAGCAAAACGTGACAATCAGCAAGGGAGAATACAAGGCAATCACAGCAGGGGTAGAATTCTTTACTAAGGTTAGGTTAGGTTAGATAAGGTTTTGTCAGGAAACAGTGCAAGCGCTTCTTGACGCGTGTCTTAGTCATATGATGATATAAAGATAGAGCTTTTGGTCATCTGACCAAGGCTGTCCGCTGGCTTACCAGTTCACCCTTTTAAAAATTAAGGTTATACTTATAACCATTTATTTTTTCTTTGTCAGTATATTCCTTCAACACTTATTTACATTGTATGCAATATTAATACAGTGCAGTCAAGTAGCATTCAAGACATGAGTGGAAACGACCAGTGTCTGCGGAAGTCTGCCACTCAGCAAGGTCGTAAGGAGTGATGTCACCATGGCTAAAGTAGCCGCCTTCTACATGACTGACGGATTGAACTGGGCAGTAAGTGCAGCAGTGGGGCCCCAGAACTGCTACACTCTGAACTGCCATTTCTCTGGTGGAGAGGCCTTGCCAAATAGTTGTGTGAGGAAAGTCAAAAAGAAATATAACATAAATCGGTGCTCGCCTAAATACTCTTAGTTTCGCTCAACTCTGAGTATTATTTATGTGACATAATCAAGTAGATGTTTAATCACAAAGATTATAAATTGTATACCGATTGTTCTTGCAAAATATGCAGGATGAAGGGTATAACTGGGGATACTTCCTGAAGGTGCAGGATGAAGGGTATAACTGGGGATACTTCCTGAAGGTGTACAAAGAAGGGTATAATTGGTAATACTTTCTGATGGTGTAGGAAAAAGGAAATAACTATTGATATTTCCTGAAGGTGTGGGAGGAAGGGTATAACTGGGGATTCTTCTTGAAAGTGCTGACTGAAGGGTATACCTGGGGATACTTTCTGAAAGTGCTGACTGAAAGGTATAACTGGGGATATTCCCTTGAGATGAGTAAAGGGTATTACTACAGATACGTTCTTAACGGTATAACTGCGTATACTTCCTGACGGTTCTGCCTGGACGGGTGAAACATCTGTGTTATTATATTTAAAATAAATACTAACCCTGTATGGGTGATATAGTGGTAAGAGACTTATTAATAAGTATGATTGTTTAACTTTCAGGTAAGTGAGAACTACCAGCTGGCTGAGGGACGGTCCACACAACTTGAAGATAAGTTCTTGTTTTATACCAGTTTTCATTGGCATTATTTTACAGTCCAGCCATAGGCGAAATTTTGTCTTTATCTCCATCGGTTTACGCAGTTAGCAAGTGGCGCCTTTACGGATGTTCAGAAAGAGGATTAAAAGCATTACTTGGCAATTTTAATATAATAGTAAGATATACCCCTGTTATCGCATCAGATTTCCTAATTCCCCACTTAAAGATATCATTAAAATCTCATACTTTCCCTTGATGGGCCACCGTGGCCAGGTGGCAAAAGCTCATTCTTCACACGGTGAAGTCCGGGTTCGATTCCCTGCGAGGGTAAAACACTGGAGGGTGTTTCCTTACACCGGTTGTCTATGTTCACCCATCAGTAATAATGGTTACCTGGGAGTTTTTTTTATTTTTTTATTTTATTTAAAACCAATACAGTATACATAAAAATTAAAGGACACAGTATGGATCTCAATCCTGAAGGTTCGGCCATTGACATAAGAAACCTAACACAAAATAAACTAACACAAATGGATTGCACCTATATACTCGCAAGATATAGCTGTATAACATACAAAAATAACGTACGCCAAGAACATAGCTACAAATAAACACAGTAACAGGGTCATGAACTGACATATATAAACATTCAATGACTCAAAACCTAACTTACATATAAATTTTACATATAACATGACATATGACAAAGACTCATTACAATTGAAAAGAATATATACGAGAAAATGTAACAATTACTTCCAGCCTTCTCATTAATCAATAAACCAAAACCTAACATCATAATCCTACTAGAACATCTACATACTTATCCCTAACATTACGGCTTTACATATACCAAAATACAAATAAACATACAAAGAAAACAGCTTAGATCTCAAAACCGACTCATTACAGTTACAATAAACCCGTATACAAAAATCTCAGACACAAAAGGAATGCGTCTATAAACTGGCTAGATATATCTGTATACCATACAGCCAAAACTTACGTCAAGAACATAGCCAAGAAAAAACAATATCAGGATGCTGACAGTCTATAAGTACATCTTAACATACAAAAACCTAGAACATAACATAAACTAAAAAACACTTCATATGGCAAAGAACAATACCGTTGTATAATGCTATACAAAGTACATTGAAATGACAATTAAAACAAAGTAACGAAAAGGGAACATACAACAAGCATGTGTTGAATACCTACAAACCTACACATCACATACACCACAGTACTATCTTTGTATAACACCTTTGAGGACAAAAGGAGAATCCAGACATACTTAGATCATGCCTTGTGTCACCTCAAACCATCAAACACACAAATACTGTGAGATGTACCCTCTCACACATTATACACACAATAATGTAGTGCAACAACACTACTTTCATTTTATATTCAATACCTTCTTAAAAACAATGTGAATAACATATCTTACACAACTACCCAGACCAAACTCACATCACAAAAGAAGCTTATTATATTACCAAACATACCACACACGCTAACATCTATACACATTTCCATACTCAAGAAAACTAGCCCGCCGCAACCCCTTACTTTACACTTAAATCTCTTAAATCCTTCAACCTGAATCTACGATAACCTTCAGTAAATGCTGTCTCCCATCTTCCCCCATAAAGATCCCTATTGCGGCACTTTGTTCTATACATCGTGGCCCCTAACACTCTTATCCTTTCCTCGACTCCCACCTCCCTCATTGCCCAAGATATATAAATAAAATCAGTAACCACATACGCAACCGCATTCACCACCTGCTGACTCCCCCCACCTATATCTATACTTAACACCCGCAACACCTGTAACCCTTCCCCACCCACTAACCTAACTACCCTACTTAGCCAAACCCTCACATCTTCTAAACAAGTACAAAAGTACACAGCGTGAAATATAGTTTCCGGACATCCACACGCTTTGCACTCCCCACCTTCCCTTAATCTCCTATTAAATAACACAACCCCAGACGGCAAGATCCCATGTAAAAACCTAAACATAACCTCCCTGACACTTGGTTTTACACGTAGTTGTTGAAGACATTTCCATACAGAACCCCATGCATACATAGGGTATGCCCCCTCAACTGCCGCCACCACAGACCCACCCCCCACCCTCTCAAGAACCTTCAATTTAAGCTGTTTTGGATCCCTTACCTTCAGTAAAACTCGCAACATAGCCTCCCCAAACATTAAATCCCTACCCCTCCACCACCGTTGCATATCCATGCGCAGTCTTTCAAGGCCCCCCCGCTCACCCCCTCCCTCACAAACCCCCTTTTCAGAAACACACTCAACATACGCTTCTCAAGAGGTATAAGCCCCAGCCCCCCCCCCCCCCCTGGCTAACGGGAAGCGACACCACCCCTCTACTTAGCCAGTCACAACCCGATCCCCATATAAATCTGAATACCCGCAGTTGCAACCGTTGCACCTCACACCGTCGTAACGGATATATTGCCACCACGTGCCATAACTTGCTATACAACAGGACATTCGTGACTATAACCCTTTGATGCAACGTTAATTGCTCTGCCCTCAAACCTCCCAATCTTTTCAAAACTCCATACACGGTGCGCCTCGAATTTGCCTCTTGTGCATCCCTATCACTCCGCATGTACACTATCCCACATATCAACACCAATGGAAATAAGTCACTCTGTGACTTTTTTGGGTTATCCTAGGTTCTCTACACATATGCTGCTATGTATGATAATTCTATGTAACTGTATTTGTGTATACCTGAATAAACTTACTTATAATCTACCACACGCCACCCGCCCTCAACAGTCTCACCATTATGTACGCTATCCCCTAGATCCAAATACTTGGACTTTACTACATTAATTTTCATCCCCGTAGCCTCACCAAAAACGTCTATCACCCTTCCTACCTTATGTAAATCCCTCACATCCCTCACCAAGACAGTCGTATCATCCACGTAACCCACTATACCCGCTTCCCCTTCTCGTGCAAAACCAACCCTCGCTCTCGCTATACTCCACCTAACTGCCCTATAAAAGGGTTCCTGAAGACATGCAAACAAAATTTGCGACAGAGGGCATCCCTGTCGCAAACCCCTTCCCATCTGTATGCTACTACCTAGTCGTCCATTAACCTGTATTCTCATAACTGCACCCAGATACAAAGTTTTTGCCCAAGAAACAATTTCCCTCCCGAAACCCAACCAACACATAAAACTCCATAATGCATCCCTTTCTACGCTATCATAAGCAGCTCTCCAATCCAGAGCCAAAACACCCCCTCCCCCCTATGCTCTATAAAACTCCTAATAACTCCATGCCCTTCATACATTGATCTACCCGGTATGCCATATTGTCCTCTATCAATTACTTTACCTAAAACCTGTTTGATTCTGTTCCCTAATACCCTTGCAAATAACTTATAATCACCGCACATAAGCGATATTGCACGGTAATCTTCTACCGTGGTCTGTCCTCCCTTCGGCACTAATACAACAACAGCAGTCCTTTGCTGCTCACCCATTGCCCCATCTTCCTTCATTACATTGAACAATCTGACTAAAAATCTCCTCAATACTTCCCAGTTCTTAACATAAAAATCATTAAGCAACCCGTCTACACCCGGTGCCTTACCTAAACTTGCACCTGCTATAGCTTGCCAAATTTCCCCTTCCGTAATCTGTCCTTCCAAAGTCTCCCTATCTCTACCATCAAGCTCGCATTGCACATAACCACCCATTTCCCTTAAAGCATCATCTCGTATACCCACATGTTGTGCATATGACCTAAACCATGCATCAAGATATCCACTCATACCTTCAGTCGACATCAATACCTGCCCTTCCCTATACCCTCCCATCCCCACATGAACAGTTAATCCCATCATCTCCGTCGCCGCTCTCCTCTTACGCTGTCCTCTCAATACACACGCCGATGGCCTATCACCCCATAACACCTCCTCCAACCCCGCCAAAACGCGTGCACCATCAAATCTTTCATTTTGCAAATCCCTAATGCTCTCCTTTAATCCCTCAATATCTCCCACCGGGTAACTAACCCTCCCACGTTCGTAGCAAGCCCTCAACTGCCCCTCAAGATAAGATTGAAACCCATACTTTAACCTATTATATTCCCTCCCACTACGTACATAAAAATCCTTAATACCTGATTTCGCCACCGAGTCCCACCATCTAACCAGATCACCATTCCCAGGCGCTTCTGCCTCCAACCCCTCCCAAAACTGTTTAAATGACTGTCTATATTCTTCTTCATGCAACAACTTTACATTTAACTTCCAATACCCCCTACCCCTTCGTGGCAACCCCTCCCAACCCAAATCCACCATAACACCCCTATGATCAGAAAATACCACATCCAACACCCTCACCCTATGTATTACTACCCTTCTGGGGACGTACAAACGATCGAGCCTAGCAGCATACCCACGCCTAATAAATGTATGCTCTACCTCCCCCCCCCCACAGATATCGATCAAACCCACCCCTGATAACAATTCTCCCAATATTCCCATACAATGCCCCGCCCCCCTCGGTTCCACATCCTTACGCCTTATCACACAGTTCCAATCACCTCCTATCACGGCTACCCCTGGCAATCCACGCAAGTAGTAAACCAACACGTCCCTCACAAATTTATTCTTAATGCGTACGTCTCCCTCTGCCGGTCCATACACACACACCAACGTCATCTGTACCTGACCCCATAATCCATCCACACGTATCACCCTCCCCTCCCCCCCTTCACAATGCCTGACAACCAACGGGCGAGTTTCC
>NW_027201454.1:0-10450 GCF_038502225.1 Cherax quadricarinatus
TGGTAGACAGCAACCACCCAGGGAAGTACTACCGTCCTGCCAGATGACTGTGAAACAAAAACCTGTAACTGTTTTGCATGATGGTAGGATTGCTGGTTTCTTTTTCTGTCTCATAAACACGCTAAGATAACAGGGATATCTTGCTACTCCTACTTACACTTTGGTCACACTTCACAGACACGCACATGCATATATATATATACATACATCTAGGTTTTTCTCCTTTTTCTAAATAGCTCTTGTTCTTTTTTATTTCTTCTATTGTCCATGGGGAAGTGGAAAAGAATCTTTCCTCCGTAAGCCATGCGTGTCGTATGAGGCGACTAAAATGCCGGGAGCAATGGGCTAGTAACCCCTTCTCCTGTATACAATTACTAAAAAAGAGAAGAAGAAAAACTTTATAAAACTGGGTTGCTTAAATGTGCGTGGATGTAGTGCGGATGACAAGAAACAGATGATTGCTGATGTTATGAATGAAAAGAAGTTGGATGTCCTGGCCCTAAGCGAAACAAAGCTGAAGGGGGTAGGAGAGTTTCAGTGGGGGGAAATAAATGGGATTAAATCTGGAGTATCTGAGAGAGTTAGAGCAAAGGAAGGGGTAGCAGTAATGTTAAATGATCAGTTATGGAAGGAGAAAAGAGAATATGAATGTGTAAATTCAAGAATTATGTGGATTAAAGTAAAGGTTGGATGCGAGAAGTGGGTCATAATAAGCGTGTATGCACCTGGAGAAGAGAGGAATGCAGAGGAGAGAGAGAGATTTTGGGAGATGTTAAGTGAATGTATAGGAGCCTTTGAACCAAGTGAGAGAGTAATTGTGGTAGGGGACTTGAATGCTAAAGTAGGAGAAACTTTTAGAGAGGGTGTGGTAGGTAAGTTTGGGGTGCCAGGTGTAAATGATAATGGGAGCCCTTTGATTGAACTTTGTATAGAAAGGGGTTTAGTTATAGGTAATACATATTTTAAGAAAAAGAGGATAAATAAGTATACACGATATGATGTAGGGCGAAATGACAGTAGTTTGTTGGATTATGTATTGGTAGATAAAAGACTGTTGAGTAGACTTCAGGATGTACATGTTTATAGAGGGGCCACAGATATATCAGATCACTTTCTAGTTGTAGCTACACTGAGAGTAAAAGGTAGATGGGATACAAGGAGAATAGAAGCATCAGGGAAGAGAGAGGTGAAGGTTTATAAACTAAAAGAGGAGGCAGTTAGGGTAAGATATAAACAGCTATTGGAGGATAGATGGGCTAATGAGAGCATAGGCAATGGGGTCGAAGAGGTATGGGGTAGGTTTAAAAATGTAGTGTTAGAGTGTTCAGCAGAAGTTTGTGGTTACAGGAAAGTGGGTGCAGGAGGGAAGAGGAGCGATTGGTGGAATGATGATGTAAAGAGAGTAGTAAGGGAGAAAAAGTTAGCATATGAGAAGTTTTTACAAAGTAGAAGTGATGCAAGGAGGGAAGAGTATATGGAGAAAAAGAGAGAAGTTAAGAGAGTGGTGAAGCAATGTAAAAAGAGAGCAAATGAGAGAGTGGGTGAGATGTTATCAACAAATTTTGTTGAAAATAAGAAAAAGTTTTGGAGTGAGATTAACAAGTTAAGAAAGCCTAGAGAACAAATGGATTTGTCAGTTAAAAATAGGAGAGGAGAGTTATTAAATGGAGAGTTAGAGGTATTGGGAAGATGGAAGGAATATTTTGAGGAATTGTTAAATGTTGATGAAGATAGGGAAGCTGTGATTTCGTGTATAGGGCAAGGAGGAATAACATCTTGTAGGAGTGAGGAAGAGCCAGTTGTGAGTGTGGGGGAAGTTCGTGAGGCAGTAGGTAAAATGAAAGGGGGTAAGGCAGCCGGGATTGATGGGATAAAGATAGAAATGTTAAAAGCAGGTGGGGATATAGTTTTGGAGTGGTTGGTGCAATTATTTAATAAATGTATGGAAGAGGGTAAGGTACCTAGGGATTGGCAGAGAGCATGCATAGTTCCTTTGTATAAAGGCAAAGGGGATAAAAGAGAGTGCAAAAATTATAGGGGGATAAGTCTGTTGAGTGTACCTGGTAAAGTGTATGGTAGAGTTATAATTGAAAGAATTAAGAGTAAGACGGAGAATAGGATAGCAGATGAACAAGGAGGCTTTAGGAAAGGTAGGGGGTGTGTGGACCAGGTGTTTACAGTGAAACATATAAGTGAACAGTATTTAGATAAGGCTAAAGAGGTCTTTGTGGCATTTATGGATTTGGAAAAGGCGTATGACAGGGTGGATAGGGGGGCAATGTGGCAGATGTTGCAAGTGTATGGTGTAGGAGGTAGGTTACTGAAAGCAGTGAAGAGTTTTTACGAGGATAGTGAGGCTCAAGTTAGAGTATGTAGGAAAGAGGGAAATTTTTTCCCAGTAAAAGTAGGCCTTAGACAAGGATGTGTGATGTCACCGTGGTTGTTTAATATATTTATAGATGGGGTTGTAAGAGAAGTAAATGCGAGGGTCTTGGCAAGAGGCGTGGAGTTAAAAGATAAAGAATCACACACAAAGTGGGAGTTGTCACAGCTGCTCTTTGCTGATGACACTGTGCTCTTGGGAGATTCTGAAGAGAAGTTGCAGAGATTGGTGGATGAATTTGGTAGGGTGTGCAAAAGAAGAAAATTAAAGGTGAATACAGGAAAGAGTAAGGTTATGAGGATAACAAAAAGATTAGGTGATGAAAGATTGAATATCAGATTGGAGGGAGAGAGTATGGAGGAGGTGAACGTATTCAGATATTTGGGAGTGGACGTGTCAGCGGATGGGTCTATGAAAGATGAGGTGAATCATAGAATTGATGAGGGAAAAAGAGTGAGTGGTGCACTTAGGAGTCTGTGGAGACAAAGAACTTTGTCCTTGGAGGCAAAGAGGGGAATGTATGAGAGTATAGTTTTACCAACGCTCTTATATGGGTGTGAAGCGTGGGTGATGAATGTTGCAGCGAGGAGAAGGCTGGAGGCAGTGGAGATGTCATGTCTGAGGGCAATGTGTGGTGTGAATATAATGCAGAGAATTCGTAGTTTGGAAGTTAGGAGGAGGTGCGGGATTACCAAAACTGTTGTCCAGAGGGCTGAGGAAGGGTTGTTGAGGTGGTTCGGACATGTAGAGAGAATGGAGCGAAACAGAATGACTTCAAGAGTGTATCAGTCTGTAGTGGAAGGAAGGCGGGGTAGGGGTCGGCCTAGGAAGGGTTGGAGGGAGGGGGTAAAGGAGGTTTTGTGTGCGAGGGGCTTGGACTTCCAGCAGGCATGCGTGAGCGTGTTTGATAGGAGTGAATGGAGACAAATGGTTTTTAATACTTGACGTGCTGTTGGAGTGTGAGCAAAGTAACATTTATGAAGGGATTCAGGGAAACCGGCAGGCCGGACTTGAGTCCTGGAGATGGGAAGTACAGTGCCTGCACTCTGAAGGAGGGGTGTTAATGTTGCAGTTTAAAAACTGTAGTGTAAAGCACCCTTCTGGCAAGACAGTGATGGAGTGAATGATGGTGAAAGTTTTTCTTTTTCGGGCCACCCTGCCTTGGTGGGACTCGGCCGGTGTGATAATAAAATAATAAATAAAATAAAATATATATATATATATATATATATATATATATATATATATATATATATATATATAGAGAGTGCAAATTTTTAATTTTAATAAGATTTTCATAGGACTTAAAAAATCTTTGAGTGTAATTGGTATAATTCTTTTTTTTTCATAATTGAACAACAAACCGTCTTCTTATTTATATTAATTTTATCAGTGGATAAAACAGTAGATTTTTCCATGTTACAAAAACCTTTTGCAACTTCTATATTATTGACTTTTTTAGAGGTGACATAACTGACCGAAAACTTGAGCAGAAGTTGTGTTTTCTTAAATTGTTATTAACATGTTGAGGCCAGTCACCTGGTGTTACAATAAGAGTGCACTGTTCACCTGGTGTTACAATAAGAGTGCACTGTTCACCTGGTGTTACAATAAGAGTGCACTGTTCACCTGGTGTTACAATAAGAGTGCACTGTTCACCTGGTGTTACAATAAGAGTGCACAGTTCACCTGATGCGACTATTAGAGCGCCACATTCACCTGGTGTAAGAATGCGTCTGCCGCCCCGCGTGGAAGATGCAGAGCGCGACACATCCGTCGTTACTCCATCCCTGGGAAAGTGGCCGCTACGGCGCTTAACTTGACACGAGCAAAACCTAATGATTGCCATCATGCATGAGAAGAGTGGGTGTGGCTGTCAGTGTGTGAGCGAGGTATATAATGTGTGTGGTCGCTGCTAGCCACACTCACTGTTCTACACCAGACACCATGGCCGCTTATCTCTTCCTTGTCGTGAGTGTTGTTAGGTTTTCAGCTTAGAAGAATTAAAGTTACAGTTTTCCTCCTGTTCTGACTCATAAATAATCTGCAATTAAGAGATGAATCTTAAGACGATGTTTCGGTCTGTCCTGGACTTTCATCAAGTTTGTGCTTGGTAAAATGGTCCAGACGGACCGAAATGGTATCTAATCTTTCGTCTCAAATTTGTTGATTATCTGTGAAAACATCTTATAAGGCTATTGTTTATAATGTTCCTAACGCGCTTTTTAAGTTCATTTTATGATCTTAGTTTGTGAAGCAATGATCGTTTTGCCAAACGAGCCTTGTGTAAACTGCATACAATATCCCAACGGAAATCTGTCTAACATATCGAAAGCTAAATATTATAATTATGTTTAATAATTATAACGAAATGTAGGTTGGGCCGAGATAGGCTGGGTTAGTTTCAGTTACATTATAGTTTGTTATCACTGGAAAGGTTAAGGTAGGTTCGGACAGCTGAACATATTTCGCCGTGTGGGCCTAATACATACTTCCAAAGTTAATGGACTGCCTATTTGTAGACTAATAACTTGTTTACCCCCTCAGGTGTTGGCTGTGGCTCTTGCCATGACAGCTGGCAACCCTCGCCCCACCTACGGTCAGTCTGGTCAGTCCTTCAACGGGGCTGACATCTTGAAGGACGAGAGGACACAGAACGGCTACGGCGAGTATAACTTTCAATACCAGACCAGCGACGGCATCACACGGCAGGAGTACGGCAGCCAGAACGACGGTCAAGTCTCCAAAGGTGGCTGGAGGTTAGTACCTATGTTCACTGCGTAGGGAAAATATATATTTACATTGTTGATCTGTGTACAGTGTAGGGTGGAGATAAATACGTGGGGTTTACAGCATGATATCAGTTAGTACATATTGTGCACTATATCGATGTGAGCACATTTTGTACACTCCTCGGTGAGGCTAGAAAATGTGTTCCTTAATACATTGTGTATACTACTAGCTGGAGGTGAGTTCAATGAGAATGAGTACATTGTGCACACTGCATGATGAATGTGAGTACATAAAGCATACGACAAGACTGAGATGAGTACATTGTCTATAATACATTGTGGTGGTGAACAGGATGTACACTACACTCTGGACGTAAGTGCATTAGGCACATTGCAAGGAAAAGGAGAGTACATAATTTACACTAGAACTGAGAGCACATCATGTACTCTGCCTTTTGGGTTGAGTACAGTGTGTGCACTATATGGTTCCTTCTGTACAATATCTTCATTTTGAAGATGCACTCTGCAGATCAGGATATATCAAGTATGCATTTGCAGGCTAAAAGAAAATAGCTTGTATATTCCTAAGCCTTTTAACGAAGTTTCTCTGGGATTTCACAGTTCACTTTTTTTGCAGTAACTTTCTGAACATACAGAACATTAAGGTCCTGTTCTTGAAGCCATCATGTTACTTCGTAAAATTTAGACTGGCTCACAGCATGACTATGTAGTGCAAAATATAACAAGGAAACTTACTTCCACAGATACACGTCCCCTGATGGTGTACCTGTCGATATCAGCTTCGTGGCTGACCACGGGGGTTACAAGCCCCAGGGCGCCGTCCTTCCTGTGGCCCCACCTCTGCCTTACAAGCGGTCACAACAAAACTATTGAGGCAGCTTTTCCACACTGACAGCGCTGTATAGCCCTTGTGGTTTAGCGCTTCTCTATGATAATAATAATAATAATAATCATAATCTTCCAGAATGAGGTGGTTAGGCCCTATTCTTAGTTACTCCATTTGCCTGCCCATACAGCGACCTTCTCTCTCTCAGCATCACCAGAATAAAAATCAGGAAGCTTACTAACACCGTCTGTCAATGAAATGTATCTTATGCTTCATATACAAGTCATTGGACTAAATTCTGCTGTAGTTGTCTTGAATTTTAGTTGATATTCACCTAAGAATTTTTGTTATATTGGCTGGCCTTTCACATTATCTGCTATTTGTTCGTCATATTATATTAGTTTTCCTTTCTTTGGATTAAGTTACGTCAGAGGCAAAATTGTTCACTTACTAATGCTTAATCTGTGATAAAAAAAATAAAAGGGAGTATTGGCAATTATTGAGAAGCATCCGTAGAGTCAAGTTGATGAAGTTAAGATGGTTGGTGCCAGTGAAGACAATGAAGACAATGCGTGGACACTTTTCCCAAGTTAATTAGTTATGTGCATTTTTTGTATCGATTTGCCATGTTTACATTAGTCAACGAAAGTAATTTTTAAAATGCAGCTGAACCTTTCTAAAATTTACGCAGAATAATATTGCCAAACATACCTAATTTTTCTAAAAAAATTGATAATTCTATTAAAAACAAGCAGTGAGTCACACAGCAAGGATTTATTAAATCAACGTGTCGTTCATTGTAACTTGTTAAAGCTCATACTAGGAGAAACGGCGTTTTAATAAAGGCTTACTCTAACTGAACCAAACCATACCACGGGAGGGGTTAGAACCCGCGATCAGAGAGTCACAAAACTGCAGACCGTCGCGTTAGCCACTTTTATGACTCATTTTTGTAACTGGTCTGACTGGTGTTGTCATGGTTCATCTAGCGCGATATTTCTTGTACTTCATATTCCTGTTCACAAAAGTCTAGACAAAAATAAAGCTCAGAACTCAGTTTGATTCACTGGCATTGTTAAGTGATAACAAACGATAACTGCCTTTAGAGAGGAGAGCAATATTTGATGGATTAAGCTTTACTTTTAAACTCACGTGGCTGCTGTGGCACATTTATCGTATTGCTCAGCCACAGCATCAGTGAGTTAATGGTGATAACCGATAACATGTGGAAAAACACACTTATGTACAGTTCACGACAAGGCGAAACGTTTCCTTTAATATATATATTATATTAGAATTTTTTTTTTAATAAGAGTGAATAACTCCCTTAATCCTGTAGGAACAAGAACTTAAGTTACCAAAATTAATAACAATGACACCTCATACAAAGACCAAGTTCTCATTTTTACTGTTATGTCCTCATGTGTAAAATGTTACGTCTTCGTTATGAAGGTGTTAAAAATGTTAAGTCTTCGTTTTGAAGGTGTTAAAAATGTTAAGTCTTCGTTATGAAGGTGTTAAAAATGTTACGTCTTCGTTATGAAGGTGTTAAAAATGTTAAGTCTTCGTTTTGAAGGTGTTAAAAATGTTAGAAAGGTGTTAAAAATGTTACGAAGGTGTTAAAAATGTAACGAAGGTGTCAAAAATGAAATAAAGATGTTATGAGAAACTGTATTTTTTTGTATACTCACTTGTATACTCACTTGTATACTCACTTACATACTCACTTGTATACTCACTTGTATACTCACTTGTATACTCACTTGTATACTCACTTGTATACTCACTTGTATACTCACTTGTGTACTCACTTGTGTACTCACTTGTATACTCACTTGTGTACTCACTTGTGTACTCACTTGTATACTCACTTGTTTACTCACTTGTGTACTCACTTGTGTACTCACTTGTGTACTCTTATACTCACTTGTATACTCACTTGTATACTCGTGTACTCACTTGTATACTCGCTTGTATACTCACTTGTATACTCACTTGTATACTCACTTGTATACTCACTTGTGTACTCACTTGTGTACTCGTATACTCACTTGTGTACTCGTATACTCACTTGTGTACTCACTTGTATACTCACTTGTATACTCACTTGTATACTCACTTGTATACTCACTTGTGTACTCACTTGTGTACTCACTTGTGTACTCGTGTACTCAATTGTGTACTCACTTGTGTACTCACTTGTGTACTCACTAGTATACTCACTTGTATACTCACTTGTATACTCATTTGTATACTCACTTGTATACTCACTTGTATACTCACTTGTGTACTCCCTTGCGTACTCACTTGTGTACTCACTTGTGTACTCACTTGTGTACTCACTTGTGTACTCACTTGGGTACTCACTTGGGTACTCGTATACTCGCTTGTGTACTCACTTGTGTACTCACTTGTGTACTCACTTGTGTACTCGTGTACTCACTTGTATACTCACTTGTATACTCACTTGTGCACTCACTTGTGAACTCTTGTACTCACTTGCATACTCACTTGTATACTCACTTTTATACTCACTTGTATACTTGTGTACTCAATTGTGTACTCACTTGTGTACTCACTTGTGTACTCACTTGTGTACTCACTTGTATACTCACTTGTGTACTCCCTTGCGTACTCACTTGTGTACTCACTTGTGTACTCACTTGTGTACTCACTTGTGTACTCACTTGGGTACTCACTTGGGTACTCGTATACTCGCTTGTGTACTCACTTGTGTACTCACTTGTGTACTCACTTGTGTACTCACTTGTGTACTCACTTGTGTGCTCAATTGTATGCTCACTTGTATATTCACTTGTATACTCACTTGTATACTCGTGTACTCACTTGTACACTTGTACACTCACTTGTACACTCACTTGTGTACTCACTTGTGTACTCACTTGTGTACTCACTTGTGCACTCACTTGTATACTCATTTGTACACTAACTTGTGTACTCACTTGTGTACTCGTGTACTCACTTGTATACTCACTTGTGCACTCACTTGTGAACTCTTGTACTCACTTGCATACTCACTTGTATACTCACTTTTATACTCACTTGTATACTTGTGTACTCAATTGTGTACTCACTTGTATACTCACTTGTGCACTCACTTGTGAACTCTTGTACTCACTTGCATACTCACTTGTATACTCACTTTTATACTCACTTGTATACTTGTGTACTCAATTGTGTACTCACTTGTGTACTCACTTGTGTACTCACTTGTGTACTCACCTGTATACTCATTTGTATACTCACTTGCATACTCACTTGTATACTCTCTTGTGTACTCACTTGCATACTCACTTGTATACTCTCTTGTGTACTCACTTGTATATTCACTTGTATACTCACTTGTATACTCACTTGTATACTCACTTGTATACTCACTTTTATACTCACTTGTATACTTGTGTACTCAATTGTGTACTCACTTGTGTACTCACTTGTGTACTCACATACTTGTGTACTCACTTGTGTACTCACATACTCACTTGTATACTCACTTGTGTACTCGTATACTCACTTGTATGCTCACTTGTGTACTCGTATGCTCACTTGTGTACTCGTATACTCACTTGTATACTCACTTGTGTACTCATTTGTATATTCACTTGTGTACTCACTTGTGTACTCATTGTGTACTCACCTAATTGCAGGGGTAGATTCATAGCTCTCAGCCCAGACAGGAGCTATGTGTATGTACTCACCTTTGTGTGGTTGCAGGGGTCGAGTGTGTGTGTGTGTGTGTGTGTGTGTGTGTGTGTGTGTGTGTGTGTGTGTGTGTGTGTGTGTGTGTGTGTGTGTGTGTGTGTGTGTGTGTGTGTGTGTGTGTGTTTCTGAGTGTGTGTGCATATGTATGTGTGTGTATGTGTGTGTGTGTGTGTATGTGTATGTACTCACCTAACTGAACTCACCTAATTGTGGTTGAAGGGGCCGAGACCCAGCTCCTGGCTCCGCCTCTTCACTGATCTCTACTAGGTCTTTCTCTCTCTCTGCTTCCAGGGCTTTGTCATACCTCGTCCTAAAGCTATGTATGGTTCCTGCCTCCACTACATCACTTGTTAGACTATTCCACTTCCTGACGACTCTATGGATGAAGAAATACTTCCTAACATAAGTCTGACTCGCCTGAGTCTTCAGCTTCCAATTGTGACCCCTTGTTTCTGTGTCCCCTCTCTGGAACAACCTGTCTACCGTATCTATTCCACGCAGTATTTTGTATGTCGTTATCATGTCTCCCCTGACCCTCCTGTCCTCCATGTCGTCAGTCCGATTTCCCTCAACCATTCTTCGCAGGACATTCCCCTTAGCTCTGGAACTAGCCTTGTTGCAAACCTTTGCACTTTCTCTAACTTCTTGACGTGCTTGATCAAGTGTGGGTTTCAAACTAGTGCTGCATACTCCAGTATGGGCCTGACGTACACGGTGTACAGTGTCTTGAACGATTCCATACTAAGGTATCGGAACGATATTCTC
>NW_027201455.1:0-10429 GCF_038502225.1 Cherax quadricarinatus
GATCAGTGAAGAGGCGGGGCCAGGAGCTCGGACTCGACCCCCGCAACCTCAACTAGGTGAGTACAACTAGGTGAGTACACACACACACACACGCACACACACACACACACATACACACACATGAGACTCGGGGCCAGGAGCTAAGACTCGACCCCTGCAACCACAAATAGGTGAGTACACACACACACACACACACACACACACACACACACACACACACACACACACACACGAGAGGACCTAGTAGCAATCAGTGAAGAGACGGGGCCAGGAGCTATGAATCGATCCCTGCAACCACAAATAGGTGAGTACGCACATAGCGGGGCCAGGAGCTATGAATCGACCCCTGCAACCACAAATAGGTGAGTACACACACACACACACACACACACACGTACTCATATACAACAGGCCTAGTGTCTAATCGACATGTGCCTAGGACAAAATGGTAACTAACACACACACACACATACACACACACACACACACACACACACACACACACACACACACACACACACACACACACACACACACACACACACACACACACACACACACACACACACACACACACACACACACACACACACACACACTGAAGCAAATTGTGATGGAGCCTGCAGGGCGGTTATTTCTGCTTCTGTTATTATAGTGAATGTCTTGAATGTGTAAAGGCTTTTATAGAGTAGTAGCATAAGTTACTGTAGTCAGAGGCATACCACCCCTCAGGCCTTAGTAACAGATAATGAAGGCGAATTCTGTAATGAGATTCTTGAAAATTTGTGTACCTTGTACAAGATCTCTAAATGCACCATTGTTCCTCATCATCCTGCCAGCAATTGGTTAGTGGAACGAAACAATAAGAAAGTACTTTATGTCTTGAGAGCCACTATCAACCCCAATAGTGAAACTTGGGATGAAGTTATACCAGATGTTCAATGTGCCATAAATTCTGCTTACAATGCTTCCATATGTGACACTCCACATTATGCATTGTATGGTGTAGACAAGCGTTTACCTTATGAGTTGTTATATTCCACTCCGATACCCAATTGTAATCCTGATGATTTCATAGCAACTCGTATCAGCATAGCTCGAAGTGTTTTTAGAAGAATCCGTGAAAAACTTCATAAATCAACAGCAGAATTTACTAAAGTAACTAATAGCCGTGCTAAGCCGACAAAAGTTAAAGTGGGTTCGAGAGTAATGCTGACTAATTTCATCAAAACATCCGCAATGCCTAAGCTCGATCAAAAGTTTGTTGGCCCTTATCGAGTAGTTGAGCATATCAATGGCAATAAGTATAAGGTTAGAGAAATTAGTACTGGTCAGTACAAAGAATCGCATTTAGATCACATGAAATTAGTATGCGATGTTGATGATATTGCTACCCAGACTAATGTGACAGTCGCTGACAATCCTATTGACTCTGTACCCTCTACCTCTAATACTCAGCCAGATAATCAACCTGAATGTCGTTACTCTTTGCGTACTCGACAAGTAATGAGAAACCCACAAGTATCTTTTGTAGATACTCGTTCAGATCGTCCTCAGTCAAGGCATGTGATAGCCATCGCAGAAGAATTCGATCCACCCAAAGATGATAACCATTCTGCCTATGTAAATCTTACCCTCGCAGAGTTGGGTTTAAATGTAAACAGCCTGTATAACTAGATGTCCGAGATGAATGAAATTGTCATCTGTGTGTTTTGTTATTAGCTGATCAGTTTTTCAGAATTTTTTTTTTTGTGTTCACGTTCCCTCCGAATTCTGAGAATTTAGCAGTACTGATCTGTGCGCGCCAGGTTTGCCTTACTATTAATTACTTCACTTTGTAAATATATTTATTCTTCCTCAGAATCCGTAGAGTGCATGAATACAGATCGATCGATCAATTCCATCCTTATTGTACAATGATTTGTTCTTATAAGTCGTAATGCATTACGTTAAAACTCATTACGTTAACACCCATTACGTTAAAACTCATTACGTTAACACCCATTACGTTAAAACTCATTATGTTAACATCCATTATGATACCATCCATTAGTTCTAAGTTACATATGTCTTTGTTATTGTATAGAATCAGCCCAGAACCACCTGCCTGTTCAGCCTATAGCATAGTAGTGTATGTCGAGACGACATACGGAACATGACCGAGCTGTCAGCATAGTTGCTGATCCCTTACATGTGTTGTATAGCTTATCTGAGTATCATAGTACCATCCATATGTTTTATATATATGATACCTTATTAGGCCTAGGGACCAGTTTGTGTGACGTCACGTGATGCGCATGTGTGCGCAAGTACCTCTGTAACTTCCTCAGTCCACACATAGGTCTACCAGGCAACGCACGGCAGGTTGGGCTCCTTTACCACAGTCTGACAATATATAGTGTTACCATCCACAAGTGTGTTTATCTTCAACCATCATATCTCCTTTCGAACCCCCACGACAGTCGATGTTTGTAGTGGAACACTGTGGATGTTGTGGATGTTTGCAGTGGAACACTGTGGATGTTGTGGATGTTTCCAGTGGAACACTGTGGATGTTGTGGATGTTTCTAGTACAACACTGTGGATGTTGTGGATGTTTGTAGTGGAACACTGTGGATATTGTGGATGTTTGTAGTGGAATGCTGTGGATGTTGTGGATGTTTATAGTGGAACACTGTGGATGTTGTGGATGTTTATAGTGGAACACTGTGGATGTTGTGGACGTTTGAAGCGGAACACTGTGGATGTTTGTAGCGGAACACTGTGGATGTTTGTGGTGGAACACTGTGGATGTTTGTGGTGGAACACTGTGAATGTTGTGGATGTTTGTAGTGGAACACTGTGGATGTTTGTTGTGGAACACTGTGGATGTTGTGGATGTTTGTATTGGAACACTGTGGATGTTTCTAGCGTAACACTGTGGATGTTTGTACCGTAACACTGGGGATGTTGTGGATGTTTCTACCGTAACACTGTCGATGTTGTGGATGATAGAGGAGACAGGGAGACAATGGTAGAGGAGACAGAGGTAAACAATGGTAGAGGAGACAGAGGTAAACAATAGCAGAGGAGGCAGAGGTAAACAATGGTAGAGGAGACAGAGGTAAACAATGGTAGAGGAGACAGAGGTAAACAATAGCAGAGGAGGCAGAGGTAAACAATGGTAGAGGAGGCAGAGGTAAACAATGGTAGAGGAGGCAGAGGTAAACAATGGTAGAGACAGAGGTAAACAATGGTAGAGGAGGCAGAGGTAAACAATGGTAGAGGAGACAGAGGCAAACAATGGTAGAGGAGACAGAGGTAAACAATGGTAGAAGAGACAGATAAACAATGGTAGAGGAGACAGAGGTAAACAATGGTAGACGAAGCAGACGAAAACAAAGGTAGAGGAGACAGAGGTAAACAACGGTAGCGGAGACAGAGGTAAACAATGGTAGAGGAGACAGAGGTAAACAATGGTAGAGGAGACAAAGGTAACCAATGGTAGAGGAGACAAAGGTAAACAATGGTAGAGCAGACAGAGGTAAACAATGGTAGACGAAGCAGAGGAAAACAGTGGTAGACGAGGCAGAGGTAAACAATGGTAGAGGAGGCAGAGGTAAACAATGGTAGACGAAACAGAGGAAAACAATGGTAGAAGAGACAGAGGTAAACAATGGTAGAGGAGACAGAGGTAAACAATAGTTGACGAGGCAGATGTAAACAATGGTATAGGAGGCAGAGGTAAACAATGAAGGCAGAGATAAACAATGGTAGAGGAGACAGAGGTCAACAATGGCAGAGGAGACAGAGGTAAACAATGGTAGAGGAGACAGAGGTCAACAATAGCAGAGGAGACAGAGGTAAACAATGGTGGAGGAGGCAGAGGTAAACAATGGTAGACGAGGCAGAGGTAAACAATGGTAGAGGCAAAGGTAAACAATGGTAGAGGAGGCAGAGGTAAACAAGGGTAGATGAAATAGTGGTAAACAATGGTATAGGAGGCAGAGGTTAACAATGGTAGAGAAGGCAGAGGTAAACAATGGTAGAGAAGGCAGAGGTAAAGAATGGTAGAAGCAGCAGAGGAAAACAATGGTAGCGGAGACAGAGTTAAACAATGGTAGCGGTGACAGAGGTAAACAATAACAGACGAGGCAGAGTTAAACAATGGTAGACGAGGCAGAAGTAAACAATGGTAATGGAGGCAGAGGTAAACAATGGTAGAGGAGACAGAGGTAAACAATACTAGAGGAGGCAGAGGTAAACAATGGTAGAGGAAACAGAGGTAAACAATGTCAGAGGAGACACAGGTAAACAATGGTAGGCTAGGCAGAGGTAAACAATGGTAGACGAGGCAGAGGTAAACAATGGTAGAAGAGACAGAGGTAAACAATGGCAGAGGAGGCTGAGGTAAACAATGGAAGAGGAAACAATGGTAAACAATGGCAGAGGAGGCAGAGGTAAACAATTTTAGACGAGGCAGATGTAAACAATGGTAGACGAGGCAGAGATAAACAATGGTAGAGGAGGCAGAGGTAAACAAGGGTAGAGGAGACAGTGGTAAACAATGGTATAGGAGGCAGAGGTAAACAGTGGTAGAGGAGGCAGAGGTAAGTAATGTTAGAGGAGGCACAGGTAAACAATGGTAGAGGAGACAGAGCTAAGGAATGGCATAGGGGGCAGAGGTAAACAATGGTAGAGGAGGCAGAGGTAAACAGTGGTAGAGGAGACAGGTAAACGATGGTATAGGAGGCAGAGGTAAACAATGGTAGACTATAACGGGTTTGTTTGGTAGGCTGGTAGCGGGGAGTTAATGATATATCTCTTCGGAGGCTTCTTACTTAATGTTAATGTCGTAGGTGGGTTCACAGGCTTGTGTGTTTGTGCCCATGGCCCGGGAGGGTCATGCCCACGAGAGAGAGCTGGGAGTACTTGTGTCTTCCTGCTAGGCCGCTGTGTGAGTGAGAGCGAGGCAAGTCTGGGCATACTGAAGTGGCAAGGCCTATAGATGGCAGCACCTGAGTGGCGCGAAATATGAACTAAGCTGGCAAACAGCATGGGCTGTCTGTGCAGACAGTACAGGCTGTCTACAAGACGAGGCAAAGGTAAACAATGGTAGAGGAGATAAATGGTAAAAAATTCCGACACAATGGAAATATAAACACATATGCAGTATAATGTGATCCTTTATTGACAACGTTTCGCCCACACAATGGCCTTTTTCAAGTCACAAACAGATCTACCTGGGTGGAAGATACGAGAGTATTTATAGTCAGGTTGAAAATGCTGGGTCAGGTGGAGAATGCTGCATGTGATGATCTACCGAGTGGGGTTATAGTCTAAAATCTTGGGTAGCTTGGAAGAGAGATTGGATAAGTATATGAGTAGACCTTCTACAGTGTTCCTCCATTCCTATGTTCTTATGTGGGATAGCGATGAAGAAGTTTCTTGGCAAGTGGTTCAGCTATGTTATAGAAGCCGTTGTTCTGGTTGAAGTTGTTGGATATAGAGATAAGCGATGCTTCCAGGATTCTTCGGTATTGAGTGTTGTCTTCTCTGGCGATAAGTCTTGAGTTTCTGTAGTTTATTAAATGGTTGTGTGAACTACGGTGTTGTACACAGGCATTCCTTGAATCGTCAGACCTGCTTGCGTATTGGTGTTCTGAAATACGTGTTCGGAGGTCTCTTGATGTTTTGCCCACGTATAATTTGCAGCAGTCATTACAAGGGATTATGTATACCCCTGCAGAGGATGGAAGCTTGTCCTGTCAATTACTGGTAATGTCCTTGATGGTCGTGGTTGTGGAGGTAAATACTGTACTTGGAATGAGGCATTGGAAAAGATTGGTGCTTCGGTGGTTGCCTATCCAAGGGCAGGAAGCCTCCTTCTGCACTCCCGTTGCTGCCTGTCGACTGCACGCCATACTGCCAAACAGCCAGTCTCGTCGTCGCTCAGGATATACAGTGCTCCATCAAGCTAAAGCTCACCTCCTCAGTGTTCTGCGGCTCCAGTGACGGACTCTACAAGAAAACCTTAAAGAAACAGCCAGGCAAGTATGTGTGTACTTGCTTGGCAAGTACTCAGAGTACTCAGCTACATGTACTTCAGTACATGTACTTGCCTAGCTGAGTACTCTCACATTTTGGTCGATTGTCACCGCCACAACTGTTTATTCATCTTTACGTAACTAGATGATGCCTTCGTTGTCTTCCTCCTCCCACCCCCCTTCCACTCTCCCTCTACCGCCCACACCTGCCTCTGCCTCTTCTAAATCCAATTCTTTCTCGCTAAACCTCAAATTCTCTAATCCTGATGCCACTATCTGTCCTGAAAATTTATTATATCAGATCAGTGGTGCACCTCAACTTAAAGTCTTTAAAACCAACTCAGGCTTCAAACTCTTTCTTGACAAACATTCCTACGAAACGTACACCTCAACCTCGACTAGATAAAAGCTATTAAACGCCGGCTTCACCATTATTTGGACTCCTGAGCACTGTGCCAAAAGCAGTCATTGCTAAACACGTAGACTACTCTCTCCTGACAGCCTATGATACAGACAAAGAAGACTTAATCAAAGACATCAGTACTCAGAACAAAGTCTCTGTTGACGATATTTACAGGCCCGAAAACTACCATTCTCAAAATACGCTGTTCAACTCCTTCTGACGCCTCTACACTCTTCAGTCAAGGAATTCTTGCCAAGACCATCCGCATTCCTCCAAACACTCTCTTCACTCCGAACTTCCACCCAATCACACAATGCCTTAAATGCTAAAAATTCGCCCACGACAAAAATACATGCACATCCACGCAAGTCTGCTTCAGATGTTCAGCAACTGCCCACTTCTGGAATACTTACAACCTCCCCCTTAAATGTTCTAACTGCGGCGGGTCACACACTGCAGTTGCAAATTCCTGCCCCTCTAGAAAAGACATTCTCTTCTCCCTCAGAGCAAGCCAATCACCCTCCCTCCCCAACCTCTTCCCTGCACTTCCCTCCCCTACCATACAACCCTTCCTTACCCCCAATGCCTGGGCCTCCCAACGCAATTAGTCTACTTCTTCTACCCTACACACATCAAACACCAACACACAGACTACAAGCACCTCTCCTTCTACACCTACACCCACACTAGACTTCAAAACTAACTGTCAACTCGCCACTGCTGCCCACTCTGCGATGGTAATCTCTCAAGCTTACCAATCAGACTACTCACATATCCTTAACCTAATCTTGTCTGCTAACAATCCTCCCTCTCTAATCATCCCTCTTTCCTGCTTCTCTTCTAAGCCCCCTACAACCTCTTCCACTCCTCTTCCTACACCCTCCAGCGTTCCTCCTCCCCTACCCCTCTTCACTCCCACCATCACCCCTCCGCCCCTACCCCTCTTCACATCTACCCCTCCCACCAACACCCCTCCTCCCCTACCCCTCTTAACTACATCTACTACTCCCCCCACCTCTTTACCCTCTTCTTCCTCCATTACCAAAGCTTCCACTTCCTCTGCATCCACCATCGCCCACTCCTCCTCCACCACATCCAAGACTTCATCCAGGTTCAACTCCGCCTCTTCCAAACAAAATCCAGTCAACCCTAAACCTGCCCCAACTTCTGATATACAGACCAAAGAACATAAAATCAGATCTATCTCTTCCTCCCCCTCCAGGAAACGGGTCCGTAATACCTACAAACACACATCCATCGATGGCACCACTATCACGGGCTTTAATCTAAACTCCCCCGACATTAACTTTGGTATGACGAAACTATTAAATCATGTTTAAGGTGATTCAGTTCAACGTACGTTCTTACTTTACAATTAGACACCTACTGGCCGAGCTGCTTGAAACAGAGAGGCCAGATATTGTTTTGCTAAACAGTTCCTGCCTCAAAGCCCCTCAACATATCCGCCATTATGGTTATACTGCACTACAGTCCCCTATGACCCCCACGATGGAGTTGTCATCCTTGTCAAATCCAACATAAAACATGAATTTCTCCCACTCTCTTTTATTCACCTACACTGTCTTGCGGTCAGAATACACACCCACCTTGGACCCTTCATCTTTATCATTACTTATGCTCACCCAAACACTATTCTCAACATACACGACCTTTCCTTAGTCTTCAACTTCACAAACCACAAACACCCAATTCACCTCGGCCCAGACTTCAACACCTTCTACAATCACACGGGCCAAGGCAAACCTGACATCATTCTGGCAAACCAAGCCAGCTCTCTTTCAACACTACATATCACCTGGCCCTATTATAGGCTCTGATCACATCCCAGTCATCTTACACATCTCCTCCAACCCTATGCTCATCCCAGCCACACCTTCCTTCTCCTACAAGAACGCTGACTGGGATGCTTTCAAATAACACAGATAATACTAACCTCACCTATGACTACAACAACAAACCTATCTCTGACATCGACACTCAACTTGATCTCATCCAGGACACCATTACACAAGCAGCCAACATCGCAATACCAAAGAAAACTCACACCACTCGTTATTCCTTCAAACCCTCAATCAGAACAAGAAGACTAATTATCTGCTACCACAACCGCTTCCTCTACAACACACAGATTTAATCAAGTCCGATTAGATCTCACTTACCTTAGAAACAACATTCTACACAGCCTAGACCAAGACCACAACAATCACTGGTCACAACTCATACAACAAGCGGACAAACAGCGTATTAAAAACACCAAAGCCTTCTGGAACTTTATCAAAAAAATCAGAGGCACAACTCCCACCAACAAATTCAAACACATCACCCACAAGAACACACACATCTCAGACCCGTAGGCTGCCACTAACATCTTTAAACATATCTGGGAGAACATCTTCCACTCTCACCCACCTCACCCTAACGCTATCCAACACAATCAGAACATAGGACACTGGAACACTACACACACACACACGAAACAACACCAGACAGCCACATCCATCTGGACTCTCTTACCTCCTCCCAAGAACTCGACATTCCTATCACCAACACAGATATTAAAACTCTCTTCATACACCTTCCTCCCAAGGCCCCTGGTGCCTCTGGCCTAAACCATATTATCCTAAAACACCTTCCTGACTCTATCATTACTGCCTACACAGACCTCCTCAATGCCTCCCTTTCTTCTGGATACTTCCCTTCCCTCTTCAAAGCTGCTACTCCTATCCTTCTTAAACCCAATAAAGACCACTCTGACCCTAGAAATTTTCGCCCTATCAGCCTCCTCGAAACTTTAGGAAAACTCTTTGAAAAACTCATCAATCATCGCCTTCGCAGATACCTGGAACACAAATTTCTACTTTCTGATGGCCAATTTGGCTTCAGAACTCGCAGATCCACACAGGATGCCATTAACATCATTTTCAACTACATCCACATAAACACAAAACAAAGAAACGGAACAGCCCTGGTCGCAAAAGACGTGGAA
Source organism: Cherax quadricarinatus (assembly GCF_038502225.1). Classification (NCBI taxonomy): domain Eukaryota; kingdom Metazoa; phylum Arthropoda; class Malacostraca; order Decapoda; family Parastacidae; genus Cherax; species Cherax quadricarinatus. Next base: position 9,437 of record NW_027201455.1, read on the forward strand.
AAAGCTTTTGACACTGTCTGGCACGATGGGCTCAGACACAAACTCTGCACTAACTTTAATCTGCCTCTCACTACTCGTAAACTCCTCTGCAACTTCCTAGACGGCCGCACCATGAGAATCAAATTCCAAGGCTGTTACTCAGACTACTTCACACTAAATGCTGGGATACCCCAGGGATCTGTCCTCTCCCCTACCCTCTACATTTTATACACTAACGACATTCCAACACCTGTATACCACAACTCCATCACTCTAGCCTATGCAGACGACATTACACAACTTATCACTCACGCCAATATAGATACACTCACACACAAAACCCAAAATGAAGTCGACAGGATAGCCTTCTGGGAACAAAAATGGAGGATCAAATCCAACGCAGCTAAATCCAGCATTATATATTTTAACTATAGGAAACGTCATCCTCCATTACCTGTCGAGCTCAGAACTGCTGACACCCGCACCTACATCCCCATCACACAATCTGTCACGGTCCCTGGCGTTAATCTTGACTACCTTCTTCGCCTACACGGATACATTCACTCAGGGCATGCAATAGCTAGTAAGGCCCTTGCGGGCCTTACTAGCTGCAACATGCCTTCCAATGCACCAAACTACACCTCTACAAATTCCTAATACGTCCTTTGATAACTTGCTCTCCTTTAGCCCTCTCTCATGCAGCTAAAACAAACTTACTTAAACTGCAGCGTGTCCAGAACAAGGCGTTGCGCTGGCACGAAGTCTCCCCATCAGATGGGGGAACTTCGCCACAAGCGAGTCTCTCCATGCCCAATTAGACATCCCTGCGCTGAATCTGTACTGGAAGACGCTCAGTGACAGACAGATAGACAAACTTGAGACACGACATGACTACTGGACTCCTTGACGAAGACATTCGCAGACCCACAAATCGACACAACCTTTTCTACTCCTTGTATGATCCTACTCCTAACCCTATTTACAAATAACCTTTGGATTCTCTGAAAGGTACCT
>NW_027201456.1:0-10426 GCF_038502225.1 Cherax quadricarinatus
CTACCAGCAGATATCAACCTGCTACCAGCAGATATCAACCTGCTACCAGCAGATAACCAGCTACAAGCAGATATCAACCAACTACCAGCAGATATCAACCTGCTTCCAGCAGATAGCCAGCTACCAGCAGATATCAACCTGCTACCAACAGATATCAACCTGCTACCAGCAGATATCAACCAGCTACCAGCAGATATCAACCTGCTACCAGCAGATATCAACCAGCTACCAGCAGATATCAACCTGCTACCAGCAGATATCAACCTGCTACCAGCAGATATCAACCTGCTACCAGCAGATATCAACCTGCTACCAGCAGATATCAACCTGCTACCAGCAGATATCAACCCGCTACCAGCAGATATCAACCCGCTACCAGCAGATATCAACCCGCTACCAGCAGATATCAACCTGCTACCAGCAGATATCAACCTGCTACCAGCAGATATCAACCTGCTACCAGCAGATATCAACCATCTACCAGCAGATATCAACCAACAGATATCAACCTGCTACCAGCAGATATCAACCTGCTACCAGCAGATATCAACCTGCTACCAGCAGATATCAACCTGCTACCAGCAGATATCAACCTGCTACCAGCAGATATCAACCTGCTACCAGCAGATATCAACCTGCTACCAGCAGATATCAACCTGCTACCAGCAGATATCAACCTGCTACCAGCAGATATCAACCTGCTACCAGCAGATATCAACCTGCTACCAGCAGATATCAACCTGCTACCAGCAGATATCAACCTGCTACCAGCAGATATCAACCTGCTACCAGCAGATATCAACCTGCTACCAGCAGATATCAACCTGCTACCAGCAGATATCAACTACCAGCAGATATCAACCTCTACCAGCAGATATCAACCTGCTACCAGCAGATATCAACCTGCTACCAGCAGATATCAACCTGCTACCAGCAGATATCAACCTGCTACCAGCAGATATCAACCTGCTACCAGCAGATATCAACCTGCTACCAGCAGATATCAACCTGCTACCAGCAGATATCAACCTGCTACCAGCAGATATCAACCATCTACCAGCAGATATCAACCATCTACCAGCAGATATCAACCTGCTACCAGCAGATATCAACCTGCTACCAGCAGATAACCAGCTACCAGCAGATATCAACCAACTACCAGCAGATATCAACCTGCTACCAGCAGATATCAACCTGCTACCAGCAGATAACCTGATACCAGCAGATATCAACCTGCTACCAGCAGATATCAACCTGCTACCAGCAGATATCAACCTGCTACCAGCAGATATCAACCTGCTACCAGCAGATATCAACCTGCTACCAGCAGATATCAACCTGCTACCAGCAGATATCAACCTGCTACCAGCAGATATCAACCTGCTACCAGCAGATATCAACTGTATATCTCAGTGTATATACACTGAGAGGTGTATATCTCAGTGTATATACACTGAGAGGTGTATATCTCAGTGTATATACACTGAGAGGTGTATATCTCAGTGTATATACACTGAGAGGTGTATATCTCAGTGTATATACACTGAGAGGTGTATATCTCAGTGTATATACACTGAGAGGTGTATATCTCAGTGTATATACACTGAGAGGTGTATATCTCAGTGTATATACACTGAGAGGTGTATATCTCAGTGTATATACACTGAGAGGTGTATATCTCAGTGTATATACACTGAGAGGTGTATATCTCAGTGTATATACACTGAGAGGTGTATATCTCAGTGTATATACACTGAGAGGTGTATATCTCAGTGTATATACACTGAGAGGTGTATATCTCAGTGTATATACACTGAGAGGTGTATATCTCAGTGTATATACACTGAGAGGTGTATATCTCAGTGTATATACACTGAGAGGTGTATATCTCAGTGTATATACACTGAGAGGTGTATATCTCAGTGTATATACACTGAGAGGTGTATATCTCAGTGTATATACACTGAGAGGTGTATATCTCAGTGTATATACACTGAGAGGTGTATATCTCAGTGTATATACACTGAGAGGTGTATATCTCAGTGTATATACACTGAGAGGTGTATATCTCAGTGTATATACACTGAGAGGTGTATATCTCAGTGTATATACACTGAGAGGTGTATATCTCAGTGTATATACACTGAGAGGTGTATATCTCAGTGTATATACACTGAGAGGTGTATATCTCAGTGTATATACACTGAGAGGTGTATATCTCAGTGTATATACACTGAGAGGTGTATATCTCAGTGTATATACACTGAGAGGTGTATATCTCAGTGTATATACACTGAGAGGTGTATATCTCAGTGTATATACACTGAGAGGTGTATATCTCAGTGTATATACACTGAGAGGTGTATATCTCAGTGTATATACACTGAGAGGTGTATATCTCAGTGTATATACACTGGTAGTTTACATTAATCAGTATTTTAGGTATTAAAGTATTCTTGACTGGTGGTGTACAGGTGACCTGCAGCCTTAATGACCCTCGTGTAGTAGATAGACTTTAAACCCCATTAACTACCATTAATGACCCTCGTGTAGTAGATAGAATTTAAACCCCATTAACCACCATTAATGACCCTCGTGTAGCAGATAGACTTTAAACCCCTTTAACCAACCAACCTTAATGACCCTCGTGTAGTAGATAGACTTTAAACACCATTAACCAACCAACCTTAATGACCCTCGTGTAGTAGATAGACTTTAAACCCCATTAACCAACCAACCTTAATGACCCTCGTGTAGTAGATAGACTTTAAACCCCATTAACCAACCAACCTTAATGACCCTCGTGTAGTAGATAGACTTTAAACCCCATTAACCAACCTTAATGACCCTCGTGTAGTAGATAGACTTTAAACCCCATTAACCAACCTTAATGACCCTCGTGTAGTAGATAGACTTTAAACCCCATTAACCAACCAACCTTAATGACCCTCGTGTAGTAGATAGACTTTAAACCCCATTAACCAACCAACCTTAATGACCCTCGTGTAGTAGATAGACTTTAAACCCCATTAACCAACCAACCTTAATGACCCTCGTGTAGTAGATAGACTTTAAACCCCATTAACCAACCAACCTTAATGACCCTCGTGTAGTAGATAGACTTTAAACCCCATGGCAGAACTTGCTTCTAAACACAGCTATGTAAACACAGCTGTTTAAACACACAGCTATGTAAACACACATCTATATAAACACAATATAGGCAAAATAGTTAACAGATCATTCACATCAGTTGTGGGTTTTATAACGGGTAAGAAACCCAGAGTTCTCAGAAGAATAAAACCATCTTTTCTACCTTCCTAAGGGGAGTTATAGTCCCTGGAATAAGGGTTGTTTAAGGGAATATGAATGTATAAGGGAGTTATAACCCTTGGAATAAGGGTTGTTTAAGGGAATACGAGTGCATAAGGGAGTTATAGCCCCTAGAATAAGGATTGTTTAAGGGAATATGAATGTATAAGGGAGTTATAGCCCCTAGAATAAGGGTTGTTTAAGGGAGTACGAGTGTATAAGGGAGTTATAGCCCCTAGAATAAGGGTTGTTTAAGGGAGTACGAGTGTATAAGGGAGTTATAGCCCCTAGAATAAGGGTTGCTTAAGGGAATACGAATGTATAAGGGAGTTATAGCCTCTAGAATAAGGGTTGTTTAAGGGAGTACGAGTGTATAAGGGAGTTATAGCCCCTGGAATAAGGGTTGTTTAAGGGAATACGAATGTATAAGGGAGTTATAGCCCTTAGAATAAGGGTTGTTTAAGGGAGTAGGAGTGCATAAGGGAGTTATAGCCCCGAGAATAAGGGTTGTTTAAGGGAGTACGAGTGTATAAGGGAGTTATAGCCCCTGGAATAAGGGTTGTTTAAGGGAATACGAATGTATAAGGGAGTTATAGCCCCTGGAATAAGGGTTGTTTAAGGGAATATGAATGTATAAGGGAGTTATAGCCCCTAGAATAAGGGTTGTTTAAGGGAGTACGAGTGCATAAGGGAGTTATAGCCCCTAGAATAAGGGTTGTTTAAGGGAGTACGAGTGTATAAGGGAGTTATAGCCCCTATAATAAGGGTTGTTTAAGGGAATACGAATGTATAAGGGAGTTATAGCCCCTAGAATAAGGGTTGTTTAAGGGAGTACGAGTGTATAAGGGAGTTATAGCCCCTGGAATAAGGGTTGTTTAAGGGAATACGAATGTATAAGGGAGTTATAGCCCCTAGAATAAGGGTTGTTTAAGGGAGTACGAATGCATAAGGGAGTTATAGCCCCTAGAATAAGGGTTGTTTAAGGGAGTACGAGTGTATAAGGGAGTTATATCCCCTGGAATAAGAGTTGTTTAAGGGAATACGAATGTATAAGGGAGTTATAGCCCCTGGAATAAGGGTTGTTTAAGGGAATATGAATGTATAAGGGAGTTATAGCCCCTAGAATAAGGGTTGTTTAAGGGAGTACGAGTGCATAAGGGAGTTATAGCCCCTAGAATAAGGGTTGTTTAAGGGAGTACGAGTGTATAAGGGAGTTATAGCCCCTAGAATAAGGGTTGTTTAAGGGAATACGAATGTATAAGGGAGTTATAACCCCTAGAATAAGGGTTGTTTAAGGGAGTACGAGTGTATAAGGGAGTTATAGCCCCTGGAATAAGGGTTGTTTAAGGGAATACGAATGTATAAGGGAGTTATAGCCCCTAGAATAAGGGTTGTTTAAGGGAGTACGAGTGCATAAGGGAGTTATAGCCCCTAGAATAAGGGTTGTTTAAGGGAGTACGAGTGGATAAGGAAGTTATAGCCCCTGGAATAAGTGTTGTTTAAGGGAATACGAATGTATAAGGGAGTTATAGCCCCTAGAATAAGGGTTGTTTAAGGGAGTACGAGTGCATAAGGGAGTTATAGCCCCTAGAATAAGGGTTGTTTAAGGGAGTACGAGTGTACAAGGAAGTTATAGCCCCTGGAATAAGGGTTGTTTAAGGGAATACGAATGTATAAGGGAGTTATAGCCCCTAGAATAAGGGTTGTTTAAGGGAGTACGAGTGCATAAGGGAGTTATAGCCCCTAGAATAAGGGTTGTTTAAGGGAGTACGAGTGTATAAGGGAGTTATAGCCCCTAGAGTAAGGGTTGTTTAAGGGAATACGAATGTATAAGGGAGTTATAGCCCCTAGAATAAGGGTTGTTTAAGGGAGTTCGAGTGTATAAGGGAGTTATAGCCCCTAGAATAAGGGTTGTTTAAGGGAGTACGAGTGTATAAGGGAGCTATAGCCCCTAGAATAAGGATTGTTTATGGGAGTACGAGTGTATAAGGGAGTTATAGCCCCTAGAATAAGGGTTGTTTAAGGAAATACGAATGTATAAGGGAGTTATAACCTTTAGAATAAGGTTGTTTAAGGAAATACGAATGTATAAGGGAGTTATATCCCCTAGTATAAGGGTTGTTTAAGGAAATACGAATGTATAAGGGAGTTATGGCCCCTAGAATAAGGGTTGTTTAAGGGAATACGAATGTATAAGGGAGTTATAGTCCCTAGAATAAGGGTTGTTTAATTGGAATACGAATGTATAAGGGAGTTATAACCCCTAGAATAAGGGTTGTTTAAGGGAATACGAATGTATAAGGGAGTTATAACCCCTAGAATAAGGGTTGTTTAAGGGAATACGAATGTATAAGGGAGTTATAGTCCCTAGAATAAGGGTTGTTTAAGGGAATACAAATGTATAAGGGAGTTATAGTCCCTAGAATAAGGGTTGTTTAAGGGAATACAAATGTATAAGGGAGTTATAGTCCCTAGAATAAGGGTTGTTTAAGGGAATACAAATGTATAAGGGAGTTATAGTCCCTAGAATAAGGGTTGTTTAAGGGAATACGAATGTATAAGGGAGTTTAGGTCCCTAGAATAAGGGTTGTTTAAGGGAATACGAATGTATAAGGGAGTTTAGGTCCCTAGAATAAGGGTTGTTTAATAATGATCTTGACTCACATCCTGCTGCGTGGTGAACGAGTCACTCTTGGCTCCTGAACACCTCCACAGACGTTCCAATGTTCTTGAAGAACGACTCATTTCCTGCTGCGTAGGCAACCAGGCACACTTGGCTCCTGAACAGGGCCACAGACGGACTTAGGTACCTACCATGCCTAAGGGGAAAAGCCTTGTCCATTAGCATGTAACACAACAGAAATAGAAGGAACCAGAACTTGCGGCCAAGAACAACACTTCGGACCTTGTAGGTTGAATTTTATCCACTAGAAATGAGGTCATATTATGATCCATCTAAAAGGGTCTTTCGGTCATGTGACCAATGTTTTCAGTGGTCTGGCTGGTCTCCCTCATTAAAGGAATAACAAATCACGTCTAGTGTTGCTGGCATCTTTGCAATGAGGTGAATTAGCCAGAGTTATTACGGGAGCAAGCCACATTGACAATGTTGCATTGTGTGAGGGTGGTAGTAAGCCAGGGGAAGGCTTCAGTCACATGACCAAAACCTCCACTTAATGATCACATGTAAGTAGCTGGTGTTGACATATACAATTTCCAGCAATTACAGTAAGCGAAAGGTGTTGTAAATGTATCTTCTGATAATTGGACCATCTCTCCAATACTCAGGAAAGTGTTGTAATTATCTGAGGTACACAGAAAGCTGTGTTCTTCTGACGTACCCTCCTCGTTTGTTCGTTGATTACGATGCTGTCTAGTTGATCAATGACCTCGTTTATTTGTTGGTCAGGAGCTGTGGCTGGGATAAGTGTCCCCATCTGTCGGCAAGTCTCTGAACTCTACTGTAAACACGATTATAATGTGTGATGTCCTCATACCCAGTGACCTCTCTAGGAGGTCACACCCACTGACCTCCCTAGGAGGTCACACCCACTGACCTCCCTAGGAGGTCACACCCAGTGACCTCTCTAGGTCACACCCATTGACCTCCCTAGGAGGTCACACCCAGTGACCTCTCTAGGAGGTCACACCCACTGACCTCCCTAGGAGGTCACACCCAGTGACCTCTCTAGGTCACACCCATTGACCTCCCTAGGAGGTCACACCCACTGACCTCTCTAGGTCACACAGTAATGAACATTCAACCGAAATTACAACACAGATGGATATTTTATGGCACTCAAGAACATATAAGTACGCAGTAGGCCTAGGAACTAGGCCTACAAAAGGGTTAACAGGAGTACAGAGTACATATGGAAATGCATTTAAGAAGAGATAGCTGAAGAGAACACCATATAACTTATTGGTAATCCCAGAGGCGTAATAAGCCAGAAAAAACTTAATGGTCGTTATAGTCCCTAAAATAAGGGTCGTTTAAAGAAATGTGAATGTTTAAGGGGTTGGTTATAGTCCCTAGAATGAGGGTCGTTTGAGGGGATCCGATTAATTTTTATTTGGTTGAAGAGTTTGTTAGTGGGATGAGTTGTAAAGGACCTGCCTAGTATGGGCCAACAGGCCTGCTGCAGTGTTCCTCCTTTCTTATGTTCTTATGTTCTTAGTTGTTGGTGCTGGTGGAATCATCCAGGCGAGTTGGGTTTTAGGGTCTCAGTGAGGGTGCACTCAGCTTACAACCGAAATGATTGGAGTTCGATCCAGGCCCAGTTGTTTTTAGGATGCGCGTCTTTGTACCTGCTGCCACTGTTCTTCTAGCAGTAAATAAGTACCTGGGTGTTAGTTGAGTGTTGTGGGTGGCATCCTGGGCAGGGTGAGACGTATGGGCAAGTCACCTTACACCTGCTGCCACTGTTCTTCTAGCAGTAAATAGGTACCTGGGTGTTAGTTGAGTGTTGTGGGTGGCATCCTGGGCAGGGTGAGACGTATGGGCAAGTCACCTTACAACTGCTGCCACTGTTCACCTAGCAGTAAATAGGTACCTGGGTGTTAGTTGAGTGTTGTGGGTGGCATCCTGGGCAGGGTGAGACGTATGGGCAAGTCATCTTACACCTGCTGCCACTGTTCACCTAGCAGTAAATAGGTACCTGGGTGTTAGTTGAGTGTTGTGGGTGGCATCCTGGGTGTGGTAGTATACCTCAGAAAGGACAAACACACACACACACACACACACACACACACACACACACACTCAACACACACAAACACACACACACACACACACACACACACACACACACACACACACACTCAACACACACAAACACACACACACACACACACACACACACACACACACACACACACACACACACACACACACACACACACACACACACACACACACACACACACACACACACACACACATGGGGGGAGCAAAGTTACTAGTTATGGGTGATTTCAATCACAAGGAGATTGACTGGGAAAACCTGGAGCCCCATGGGGGTCCCGAAACATGGAGAGCCAAGATGATGGATGTGGTACTGGAGAACCTCATGCATCAACATGTTAGAGACACTACCAGAGAGAGAGGAGAGGATGAACCAGCAAGGTTGGACCTTGTATTCACCATGAGTAGTTCGGACATCGAGGGTATCATGTATGAAAGGCCCCTGGGAGCTAGTGATCATGTGGTTCTGTGCTTCGACTACATAGTTGAGCTCCAAGTGGAGAGAGTAGCAGGAATAGGCTGGGAAAAACCAAACTACAAAAGGGGAAACTACTCAGGCATGAGGAACTTCCTTCAAGACATTCAGTGGGAGAGGGAACTGACAGGAAAACCAGTACAAGAAATGATGGACTATGTAGCAACAAAATGCAAGGAGGCAGAGGAGAGGTTTGTTCCCAAGGGAAAGAGAAATAATGGGAAGAACAGAACGAGTCCTTGGTTCACCCAAAGGTGTAGGGAGGCAAAAACTAGGTGTACTAGAGAATGGAAAAGGTACAGAAGACAGAGAACTCAGGAAAATAAAGAAATCAGCCGAAGAGCCAGAAACGAATATGCACAGATAAGAAGGGAGGCTCAGAGACAATATGAAAATGACATAGCATCAAAAGTAAAGACTGACCCGAAGCTGTTGTACAGCCACATCAGGAGGAAAACAACAGTCAAGGACCAGGTAATCAGACTGAGGAAGGGTGATGGGGAATTCACAAGAAACGACCGAGAGGTATGTCAGGAGCTCAACACAAGATTTAAAGAGGTATTTACAGTGGAAACCAGTAGGACTCCAAGAAATCAGAACAGGGGGGCACACCAGCAAGTGCTGGATGAGGTACATATAACCAAGGAGGAGGTGAAGAAGCTGCTATGCGAACTTGACACCTCAAAGGCGGTGGGACCAGACAACATCTCTCCATGGGTCCTTAAAGAGGGAGCAGAGATATTGTGTGAGCCATTAACAAAGATCTTCAACACATCATTTGAAACTGGGCAACTCCCTGAGGTATGGAAAATGGCAAATGTAGTCCCAATTTTTAAAAAGGGAGACAGACATGAGGCACTAAACTACAGACCTGTATCACTAACGTGTATAGTATGCAAGGTCATGGAGAAGATCATCAGGAGGAGAGTGGTGGGGCACCTGGAAAGAAACAAGTGTATAATTGACAACCAGCACGGTTTCAGGGAAGGAAAATCCTGTGTCACAAACCTACTAGAGTTTTATGACAAGGTGACAGAAGTAAGACAAGAGAGAGAGGGGTGGATCGACTGCGTATTTTTGGACTGCAAGAAGGCTTTCGACACAGTTCCTCACAAGAGGTTACTGCAAAAGCTAGAGGACCAGGCACACATAACAGGAAAGGCACTGCAATGGATCGGAGAATATCTGACAGGGAGGCAACAACGAGTCATGGTACGGGACGAGGTGTCAGAGTGGGCGCCTGTGACAAGCGGGGTTCCACAGGGGTCAGTCCTAGGACCTGTGCTGTTCTTGGTATACGTGAACGACATAACGGAAGGGATAGACTCAGAAGTGTCCTTGTTTGCAGACGATGTGAAGTTAATGAGAAGAATCAAATCGGACGAGGATCAGGCAGGACTACAAAGAGATCTGGACAGGCTACAAGCCTGGTCCAGCAACTGGCTCCTTGAATTTAACCCTGCCAAATGCAAAGTCATGAAGATTGGGGAAGGACAAAGAAGACCGCAGACACAATATAGTTTAGATGGCCAAAGACTGCAAACCTCACTCAAGGAAAAAGATCTGGGGGTGAGTATAACACCGAGCATATCTCCTGAGGCGCACATCAATCAGATAACTGCTGCAGCATACGGGCGCATGGCAAACCTACGGATAGCGTTCCGATACCTCAGTAAGGATTCGTTTAAGACTCTGTACACCATCTACGTCAGGCCCATACTGGAGTATGGAGCACCAGTTTGGAATCCACACCTAGTCAAGCACGTCAAGAAATTAGAGAAAGTGCAAAGGTTTGTAACAAGACTAGTCCCAGAGCTACGGGGATTGTCCTACGAAGAAAGGTTGAGGGAAATCGGCCTGACGACACTGGAGGCCAGGAGGGTCAGGGGAGACAT
>NW_027201457.1:0-10425 GCF_038502225.1 Cherax quadricarinatus
AATTACTGCGACCATCAGTCCAAAAATTACTGCGACCACCAGTCCAATAATTACTGCGACCACCAGTCCAATAATTACTGCGACCACCAGTCCAATAATTACTGCGACCATCAGTCCAATAATTACTGCGACCATCAGTCCAATAATTACTGCGACCATCAGTCCAATAATTACTGCGACCACCAGTCCAATAATTACTGCGACCACCAGTCCAATAATTACTGCGACCACCAGTCCAATAATTACTGCGACCACCAGTCCAATAATTACTGCGACCACCAGTCCAATAATTACTGCGACCACCAGTCCAATAATTACTGCGACCACCAGTCCAATAATTACTGCGACCATCAGTCCAATAATTACTGCGACCACCAGTCCAATAATTACTGCGACCACCAGTCCAATAATTACTGCGACCACCAGTCCAATAATTACTGCGACCACCAGTCCAATAATTACTGCGACCACCAGTCCAATAATTACTGCGACCATCAGTCCAATAATTACTGCGACCACCAGTCCAATAATTACTGCGACCACCAGTCCAATAATTACTGCGACCACCAGTCCAATAATTACTGCGACCACCAGTCCAATAATTACTGCGACCACCAGTCCAATAATTACTGTGACCACCAGTCCAATAATTACTGCGACCACCAGTCCAATAATTACTGCGACCACCAGTCCAATAATTACTGCGACCATCATTACTGCGACCACCAGTCCAATAATTACTGCGACCACCAGTCCAATAATTACTGCGACCACCAGTCCAATAATTACTGCGACCACCAGTCCAATAATTACTGCGACCATCAGTCCAATAATTACTGCGACCACCAGTCCAATAATTACTGCGACCACCAGTCCAATAATTACTGCGACCACCAGTCCAATAATTACTGCGACCATCAGTCCAATAATTACTGCGACCACCAGTCCAATAATTACTGCGACCACCAGTCCAATAATTACTGCGACCACCAGTCCAATAATTACTGCGACCATCAGTCCAATAATTACTGCGACCATCAGTCCAATAATTACTGCGACCACCAGTCCAATAATTACTGCGACCACCAGTCCAATAATTACTGCGACCACCAGTCCAATAATTACTGCGACCACCAGTCCAATAATTACTGCGACCAGCAGTCCAATAATTACTGCGACCACCAGTCCAATAATTACTGCGACCACCAGTCCAATAATTACTGCGACCATCAGTCCAATAATTACTGCGACCACCAGTCCAATAATTACTGCGACCATCAGTCCAATAATTACTGCGACCATCAGTCCAATAATTACTGCGACCATCAGTCCAATAATTACTGCGACCATCAGTCCAATAATTACAATCCAATAATTACTGCGACCATCAGTCCAATAATTACTGCGACCACTGCGACCACCAGTCCAATAATTACTGCGACCATCAGTCCAATAATTACTGCGACCATCAGTCCAATAATTACTGCGACCATCAGTCCAATAATTACTGCGACCATCAGTCCAATAATTACTGCGACCACCAGTCCAATAATTACTGCGACCACCAGTCCAATAATTACTGCGACCATCAGTCCAATAATTACTGCGACCACCAGTCCAATAATTACTGCGACCACCAGTCCAATAATTACTGCGACCACCAGTCCAATAATTACTGCGACCACCAGTCCAATAATTACTGCGACCATCAGTCCAATAATTACTGCGACCACCAGTCCAATAATTACTGCGACCATCAGTCCGATAATTACTGCGACCCAGTCCAATAATTACTGCGACCACCAGTCCAATAATTACTGCGACCATCAGTCCAATAATTACTGCGACCACCAGTCCAATAATTACTGCGACCACCAGTCCAATAATTACTGCGACCACCAGTCCAATAATTACTGCGACCACCAGTCCAATAATTACTGCGACCATCAGTCCAATAATTACTGCGACCATCAGTCCAATAATTACTGCGACCACCAGTCCAATAATTACTGCGCAGTCCAATAATTACTGCGACCATCAGTCCAATAATTACTGCGACCATCAGTCCAATAATTACTGCGACCACCAGTCCAATAATTACTGCGACCACCAGTCCAATAATTACTGCGACCATCAGTCCAATAATTACTGCGACCACCAGTCCAATAATTACTGCGACCATCAGTCCAATAATTACTGCGACCATCAGTCCAATAATTACTGCGACCACCAGTCCAATAATTACTGCGACCATCAGTCCAATAATTACTGCGACCACCAGTCCAATAATTACTGCGACCATCAGTCCAATAATTACTGCGACCACCAGTCCAATAATTACTGCGACCAATAATTACTGCGACCACCAGTCCAATAATTACTGCGACCACCAGTCCAATAATTACTGCGACCACCAGTCCAATAATTACTGCAGTCCAATAATTACTGCGACCCAGTCCAATAATTACTGCGACCACCAGTCCAATAATTACTGCGACCACCAGTCCAATAATTACTGCGCAGTCCAATAATTACTGCGACCACCAGTCCAATAATTACTGCGACCATCAGTCCAATAATTACTGCGACCACCAGTCCAATAATTACTGCGACCATCAGTCCAATAATTACTGCGACCACCAGTCCAATAATTACTGCGACCACCAGTCCAATAATTACTGCGACCACCAGTCCAATAATTACTGCGACCATCAGTCCAATAATTACTGCGACCACCAGTCCAATAATTACTGCGACCACCAGTCCAATAATTACTGCGACCACCAGTCCAATAATTACTGCGACCACCAGTCCAATAATTACTGCGACCACCAGTCCAATAATTACTGCGACCACCAGTCCACTGCGACCACCAGTCCAATAATTACTGCGACCACCAGTCCAATAATTACTGCGACCATCAGTCCAATAATTACTGCGACCACCAGTCCAATAATTACTGCGACCACCAGTCCAATAATTACTGCGACCATCAGTCCAATAATTACTGCGACCACCAGTCCAATAATTACTGCGACCACCAGTCCAATAATTACTGCGACCATCAGTCCAATAATTACTGCGACCACCAGTCCAATAATTACTGCGACCACCAGTCCAATAATTACTGCGACCATCAGTCCAATAATTACTGCGACCATCAGTCCAATAATTACTGCGACCATCAGTCCAATAATTACTGCGACCATCAGTCCAATAATTACTGCGACCACCAGTCCAATAATTACTGCGACCATCAGTCCAATAATTACTGCAGTCCAATAATTACTGCGACCACCAGTCCAATAATTACTGCGACCACCAGTCCAATAATTACTGCGACCACCAGTCCAATAATTACTGCGACCACCAGTCCCAGTCCAATAATTACTGCGACCACCAGTCCAATAATTACTGCGACCATCAGTCCAATAATTACTGCGACCATCAGTTCAATAATTACTGCAGTCCAATAATTACCACCATCAGTCCAATAATTACTTACTGCGACCACCAGTCCAATAATTACTGCGACCATCAGTCCAATAATTACTGCGACCACCCAGTCCAATAATTACTGCGACCACCAGTCCAATAATTACTGCGACCACCAGTCCAATAATTACTGCGACCACCAGTCCAATAAGTCCAATAATTTACTGCGACCACCAGTCCAATAATTACTGCGACCACCAGTCCAATAATTACTGCGACCACCAGTCCTGCGACCACCAGTCCAATAATTACTGCGACCACCAGTCCAATAATTACTGCGACCACCAGTCCAATAATTACTACACCAGCAATAATTACTGCGACCACCAGTCAAATAATTACTGCGACCACCAGTCCAATAATTACTGCGACCACCAGTCCAATAATTACTGCGACCACCAGTCCAATAAATACTGCTTCCACCAGTCCAATAATTACTGCGACCACCAGTCCAATAATTACTGCGACCACCAGTCCAATAATTACTGCGACCACCAGTCCAATAATTACTGCGACCACCAGTACAATAATTACTGCGACCACCAGTCCAATAATTACTGCGACCACCAGTCCAATAATTACTGCGACCACCAGTCCAATAATTACTGCGACCACCAGTCCAATAATTACTGCGACCACCAGTCCAATAATTACTGCGACCACCAGTCCAATAATTACTGCGACCACCAGTCCAATAATTACTGCGACCACCAGTCCAATAATTACTGCGACCATCAGTCCAATAATTACTGCGACCACCAGTCCAATAATTACTGCGACCACCAGTCCAATAATTACTGCGACCACCAGTCCAATAATTACTGCGACCACCAGTCCAATAATTACTGCGACCACCAGTCCAATAATTACTGCGACCATCAGTCCAATAATTACTGCGACCACCAGTCCAATAATTACTGCGACCACCAGTCCAATAATTACTGCGACCACCAGTCCAATAATTACTGCGACCATCAGTCCAATAATTACTGCGACCATCAGTCCAATAATTACTGCGACCACCAGTCCAATAATTACTGCGACCACCAGTCCAATAATTACTGCGACCACCAGTCCAATAATTACTGCGACCACTAGTCCAATAATTACTGCGACCACCAGTCCAATAATTACTGCGACCACCAGTCCAATAATTACTGCGACCATCAGTCCAATAATTACTGCGACCATCAGTCCAATAATTACTGCGACCATCAGTCCAATAATTACTGCGACCACCAGTCCAATAATTACTGCGACCACCAGTCCAATAATTACTGCGACCACCAGTCCAATAATTACTGCGACCACCAGTCCAATAATTACTGCGACCATCAGTCCAATAATTACTGCGACCACCAGTCCAATAATTACTGCGACCACCAGTCCAATAATTACTGCGACCACCAGTCCAATAATTACTGCGACCACCAGTCCAATAATTACTGCGACCACCAGTCCAATAATTACTGCGACCACCAGTCCAATAATTACTGCGACCACCAGTCCAATAATTACTGCGACCATCAGTCCAATAATTACTGCGACCACCAGTCCAATAATTACTGCGACCACCAGTCCAATAATTACTGCGACCACCAGTCCAATAATTACTGCGACCACCAGTCCAATAATTACTGCGACCACCAGTCCAATAATTACTGCGACCACCAGTCCAATAATTACTGCGACCACCAGTCCAATAATTACTGCGACCACCAGTCCAATAATTACTGCGACCACCAGTCCAATAATTACTGCGACCACCAGTCCAATAATTACTGCGACCATCAGTCCAATAATTACTGCGACCATCAGTCCAATAATTACTGTGACCACCAGTCCAATAATTACTGCGACCACCAGTCCAATAATTACTGCAACCATCAGTCCAATAATTACTGCGACCTTCAGTCCAATAACTACTGTGCCTATCAGTCCAATAATTACTGCGACCATCAGTCCAATAATTACTGTGACCACCAGTCCAATAATTACTGCGACCACAGTGCAATAATTACTGCGACCATCAGTCCAATAATTACTGCGATCATCAGTCCAATAATTACTGAGACCATAATTCCAATAATTACTGCGACCATCAGTCCAATAATTACTGCGACCACCAGTCCAATAATTACTGCGGCCATCAGTCCAATAATTACTGCGACCATCAGTCCAATAATTACTGCGACCATCAGTCCAATAATTACTGCGACCATCAGTCCAATAATTACTGCGACCATCAGTCCAATAATTACTGCGACCACCAGTCCAATAATTACTGCGACCATCAGTCCAATAATTACTGCGACCACCAGTCCAATAATTACTGCGACCATCAGTCCAATAATTACTGCGACCATCAGTCCAATAATTACTGCGACCATCAGTCCAATAATTACTGCGACCACCAGTCCAATAATTACTGCGACCACCAGTCCAATAATTACTGCGACCACCAGTCCAATAATTACTGCGACCATCAGTCCAATAATTACTGCGACCACCAGTCCAATAATTACTGCGACCATCAGTCCAATAATTACTGCGACCACCAGTCCAATAATTACTGCGACCACCAGTCCAATAATTACTGCGACCACCAGTCCAATAATTACTGCGACCACCAGTCCAATAATTACTGCGACCACCAGTCCAATAATTACTGCGACCATCAGTCCAATAATTACTGCGACCATCAGTCCAATAATTACTGCGACCATCAGTCCAATAATTACTGCGACCACCAGTCCAATAATTACTGCGACCACCAGTCCAATAATTACTGCGACCACCAGTCCAATAATTACTGCGACCACCAGTCCAATAATTACTGCGACCACCAGTCCAATAATTACTGCGACCACCAGTCCAATAATTACTGCGACCACCAGTCCAATAATTACTGCGACCACCAGTCCAATAATTACTGCGACCACCAGTCCAATAATTACTGCGACCACCAGTCCAATAATTACTGCGACCACCAGTCCAATAATTACTGCGACCATCAGTCCAATAATTACTGCGACCACCAGTCCAATAATTACTGCGACCACCAGTCCAATAATTACTGCGACCACCAGTCCAATAATTACTGCGACCACCAGTCCAATAATTACTGCGTCCTGCAGTCCAATATTTACTGCGACCACCAGTCCAATAATTACTGCGACCACCAGTCCGATAATTACTGCGACCACCAGTCCAATAATTACTGCGACCACCAGTCCAATAATTACTGCGACCACCAGTCCAATAATTACTGCGACCACCAGTCCAATAATTACTGCGACCACCAGTCCAATAATTACTGCGACCACCAGTCCAATAATTACTGCGACCACCAGTCCAATAATTACTGCGACCACCAGTCCAATAATTACTGCGACCATCAGTCCAATAATTACTGCGACCACCAGTCCAATAATTACTGCGACCACCAGTCCAATAATTACTGCGACCACCAGTCCAATAATTACTGCGACCACCAGTCCAATAATTACTGCGACCACCAGTCCAATAATTACTGCGACCACCAGTCCAATAATTACTGCCAGTCCAATAATTACCAGTCCAATAATTACTGCGACCACCAGTCCAATAATTACTGCGACCAGTCCAGTCCAATAATTACTGCGACCACCAGTCCAATAATTACTGCGACCACCAGTCCAATAATTACTGCGACCACCAGTCCAATAATTACTGCGACCACCAGTCCAATAATTACTGCGACCACCAGTCCAATAATTACTGCGACCACCAGTCCAATAATTACTGCGACCACCAGTCCAATAATTACTGCGACCACCAGTCCAATAATTACTGCGACCATCAGTCCAATAATTACTGCGACCATCAGTCCAATAATTACTGCGACCATCAGTCCAATAATTACTGCGACCACCAGTCCAATAATTACTGCGACCATCAGTCCAATAATTACTGCGACCACCAGTCCAATAATTACTGCGACCACCAGTCCAATAATTACTGCGACCACCAGTCCAATAATTACTGCGACCATCAGTCCAATAATTACTGCGACCACCAGTCCAATAATTACTGCGACCATCAGTCCAATAATTACTGCGACCATCAGTCCAATAATTACTGCGACCACCAGTCCAATAATTACTGCGACCACCAGTCCAATAATTACTGCGACCACCAGTCCAATAATTACTGCGACCACCAGTCCAATAATTACTGCGACCACCAGTCCAATAATTACTGCGACCACCAGTCCAATAATTACTGCGACCACCAGTCCAATAATTACTGCGACCACCAGTCCAATAATTACTGCGACCACCAGTCCAATAATTACTGCGACCACCAGTCCAATAATTACTGCGACCATCAGTCCAATAATTACTGCGACCACCAGTCCAATAATTACTGCGACCATCAGTCCAATAATTACTGCGACCACCAGTTCAATAATTACTGCGAACACCAGTCCAATAATTACTGCGACCACCAGTCCAATAATTACTGCGACAATCAGTCCAATAATTACTGCGACCACCAGTCCAATAATTACTGCGACCATCAGTCCAATAATTACTGCGACCATCAGTCCAATAATTACTGCGACCACCAGTCCAATAATTACTGCGACCACCAGTCCAATAATTACTGCGACCACCAGTCCAATAATTACTGCGACCACCAGTCCAATAATTACTGCGACCACCAGTCCAATAATTACTGCGACCATCAGTCCAATAATTACTGCGACCATCAGTCCAATAATTACTGCGACCACCAGTCCAATAATTACTGCGACCACCAGTCCAATAATTACTGCGACCACCAGTCCAATAATTACTGCGACCACCAGTCCAATAATTACTGCGACCACCAGTCCAATAATTACTGCGACCACCAGTCCAATAATTACTGCGACCACCAGTCCAATAATTACTGCGACCACCAGTCCAATAATTACTGCGACCACCAGTCCAATAATTACTGCGACCACCAGTCCAATAATTACTGCGACCACCAGTCCAATAATTACTGCGACCATCAGTCCAATAATTACTGCGACCATCAGTCCAATAATTACTGCGACCATCAGTCCAATAATTACTGCGACCACCAGTCCAATAATTACTGCGACCATCAGTCCAATAATTACTGCGACCATCAGTCCAATAATTACTGCGACCATCAGTCCAATAATTACTGCGACCACCAGTCCAATAATTACTGCGACCATCAGTCCAATAATTACTGCGACCACCAGTCCAATAATTACTGCGACCACCAGTCCAATAATTACTGCGACCACCAGTCCAATAATTACTGCGACCACCAGTCCAATAATTACTGCGACCATCAGTCCAATAATTACTGCGACCACCAGTCCAATAATTACTGCGACCATCAGTCCAATAATTACTGCGACCATCAGTCCAATAATTACTGCGACCACCAGTCCAATAATTACTGCGACCACCAGTCCAATAATTACTGCGACCACCAGTCCAATAATTACTGCGACCATCAGTCCAATAATTACTGCGACCATCAGTCCAATAATTACTGCGACCATCAGTCCAATAATTACTGCGACCACCAGTCCAATAATTACTGCGACCACCAGTCCAATAATTACTGCGACCATCAGTCCAATAATTACTGCGACCATCAGTCCAATAATTACTGCGACCATCAGTCCAATAATTACTGCGACCATCAGTCCAATAATTACTGCGACCACCAGTCCAATAATTACTGCGACCACCAGTCCAATAATTACTGCGACCATCAGTCCAATAATTACTGCGACCATCAGTCCAATAATTACTGCGACCATCAGTCCAATAATTACTGCGACCATCAGTCCAATAATTACTGCGACCATCAGTCCAATAATTACTGCGACCACCAGTCCAATAATTACTGCGACCATCAGTCCAATAATTACTGCGACCACCAGTCCAATAATTACTGCGACCATCAGTCCAATAATTACTGCGACCATCAGTCCAATAATTACTGCGACCATCAGTCCAATAATTACTGCGACCACCAGTCCAATAATTACTGCGACCACCAGTCCAATAATTACTGCGACCACCAGTCCAATAATTACTGCGACCACCAGTCCAATAATTACTGCGACCATCAGTCCAATAATTACTGCGACCATCAGTCCAATAATTACTGCGACCATCAGTCCAATAATTACTGCGACCACCAGTCCAATAATTACTGCGACCACCAGTCCAATAATTACTGCGACCACCAGTCCAATAATTACTGCGACTGCGACCACCAGTCCAATAATTACTGCGACCACCAGTCCAATAATTACTGCGACCACCAGTCCAATAATTACTGCGACCACCAGTCCAATAATTACTGCGACCACCAGTCCAATAATTACTGCGACCACCAGTCCAATAATTACTGCGACCACCAGTCCAATAATTACTGCGACCATCAGTCCAATAATTACTGCGACCACCAGTCCAATAATTACTGCGACCATCAGTCCAATAATTACTGCGACCACCAGTCCAATAATTACTGCGACCACCAGTCCAATAATTACTGCGACCACCAGTCCAATAATTACTGCGACCGTCAGTCCAATAATTACTGCGACCACCAGTCCAATAATTACTGCGACCACCAGTCCAATAATTACTGCGACCACCAGTCCAATAATTACTGCGACCACCAGTCCAATAATTACTGCGACCACCAGTCCAATAATTACTGCGACCATCAGTCCAATAATTACTGCGACCACCAGTCCAATAATTACTGCGACCACCAGTCCAATAATTACTGCGACCACCAGTCCAATAATTACTGCGACCATCAGTCCAATAATTACTGCGACCACCAGTCCAATAATTACTGCGACCATCAGTCCAATAATTACTGCGACCATCAGTCCAATAA
>NW_027201458.1:0-10417 GCF_038502225.1 Cherax quadricarinatus
TATGATATTTGGTTCAATATTAACATTACACACATTGGGGAATTATTATTATTATAATTAACTGCTAGCCCCACAATGGTCAGACATCGCTACTCCCTCAGTGGGGACTGAGGGATTCTCCAGTGGTAATGGGATGCAATCAACTTGGATTCTAGAAGTTAGCTTTAATTCCCTGGAACGAGAGCCCTTCGAAGGCTAGACGACCCCTTTTCCCCCCACTTGAAGGGGTCGTCTAGCAGAACTACCGTAGCTGGAGGGTTGAAGCCTCCAGGGACGAGGGAGTCTCAGAGTTTAAAGGTCAGAGTATACTCGCTGCCATGGCCTCACCCACCTGGTTTAGTGTGTCTGTGAAGAACTAATGAATGTACATGTATGTATGTATGTATATATATATATATCTATATATATATATATATATATAGTATGTGTGTTTGTTATTTTGAGGTAGCCCCAATTTTTTTTTTTAGTATCATCGATACACTTGCGAGAGATGCTGGTTTCCTTTAGAATTTTTATGAGGTGTTGCTGATACAGTTGGTGTTAATGTAGCAGCCGATGATAAAGTGTGGTGGAGTAAATAAAGCCAGGTAATGGTGATGTAAAGCCGGGAGGTAGTATAATAAAGCCAGGGGGGAAGGCAAATCCTCCTAGCAGTCTGAAGGCGTTCATTCATGACCTCTTATTTAGCTAATGCTTCCCCTGTGTGCTAGTGAGGATGAGGCTCTCTCTCTCTCTCTCTCTCTCTCTCTCTCACACTCACACACACACACACACACACACACACACACACACACACCTTTTTGGATATTAAAAAGCCCATGTAGGCCTTTGACGAGTTTAGTCCTTATCCAGTTCCAAAATTTTTTCCTGATATTGAAATGGGTTTGTGAATTCAGTTCATGTCAGTAGTGTGTTTGGAGACTATTCAAATTAGCTTTATATATAAAGATTTTTTTTTAAAGTCTTTCAAGCACAGCAGAGCTTTATCTAGTTCTTGACGAAGCCCTACTGTGTCGTGTTCCCTTACATCTCGATAATAGCGGAATAAACAGAGCTAGCAACACACTGAGGCATATAGTATTTAAAATTATTTTTTGTTCAAGGGACCTTGTTCCAAAGAACTGCAGTCACCTTATTCTCGTATCATACACGAGTGCCTTTCATTCATCAGGAACTGTATAACCCCAGAGGATTTAGCGCTTCCCCGCGAATGTTTAATTACATAAATGTTATTAAATATTCCATAGTGTTTAAAAAAATGCAGTGGTTATGACGATAATAATCTAACAAGTTTTATTGTCGATAATACAAATTTTATTATATAACGAATCTATTTGAGTATTATTTCTAAAAAATATAGAACAGTTAAGAATTATTGCTATTGTTGTTAATTATTATATTCATATGGATGCACTTCACCCCTTAATGGGTCGTCGTTATGCTTCCCACTGATGCCATCACTGGTTTATGCTGGGTACCTCCACCTAACTAGAAACTAGTATCCTGCTTAGTATCAATTTCTCCATGGTACCAAGCTTTCGAGGGATGTAGAAACTTGTTCCATTTTTTTCCCCCACGAGTGAAAGTCCTGCCTGGTTTTGTCCCCTCCTAAGAGAAAACAGTACCAATTTTTCCACGGGGAAAAAGAGCCTGCTGCCAAATTCTCTATGAAATAAGCTCCTGTTACCAATTTCCTCCCACAGAAGAAAGGCCTGATACCACGACTGGCGAACCCGATATCAATTTATTCACAGAAGAGCCTAGTACCGATTTATTAGACATGGAGGAATGTTGCTTTCTCGCGGGAGGAAGGACCTTGGGGAGCGGAACTCCTCTCCAGGCCTTCCGTAACCCCTTTACGAGGCGGGTAATAGCGTTAGGTCTCCAGGCAGAGCCTCGGAGGACATTTTAGTTCAATTAGATCATCGACTGCCTGCAAATAGATGGCTCATCAAATAGTCATCCCCTAATCGACCGTGGCGCTGCTGCTGGTGGTTAATTTGTCAACGATTGCAGAATGAAATGGAGATGGCAGGGGAAGGATTGTGAGAGGGAGGGGGAGATTGATAGTGGATAGTGGGGAGGATGGAAGGCAAAGAGGAATGCAAAGAGATGAATTGATAGATGGAGGAGGGAAGAGAGAAAGCATTGAAGAGAAACTGAAGGGGAAATGGAAGATGGAGGGAGGATGGGAGAGACGCAATGAGGGAGGGGAAGAAGAGAGTAATGTAGGTGGAAGGCAACCAGGCAAGAAGACAGAAAGACAAAAGGTGGGTCGAGGTTTCACAATTTCTGAGACCTAAAATAAAATGAAGAATAGGAAGGAGGAGAATATGAATAAGGAAGAGGCATTGCCTTGGTGATTTTGTTTTATTTTCCTCTCTATTTTTTTCTTTCCTTTACTCTTCGACTTATTACCGAGTTCGTTTTCATTCTCTTCCTCGAGGTAGAGTGGAGTGACAAGCGGTCGAAGGTTACCCTCTGCGCGAACCTGTAATTTTCTACACATCTTAGTACAGTGTAATTATCGCGGCCTTACTAACGAAAAAAAATATTATATTTATGGGAAACCCCTAAATCCCTAAGGGTCATATATACAGCCTGAGGTATACGAGGAGCTCGGGGAAGGTCAGGTCAGTTTCCTTGGACCAAGAGACGATCACCGACAGTAAGGATCTCCATTGAGGGGACTAACGAAAAATAACCCATTTCATATGCGATATATATATATATATATATATATATATATATATATATATATATATATATATATATATATATATATATATAATATATATATATATATATATATATATATATATATATATAATATATATATATATATATATATATAATATATATATATATATATATATATATATATATATATATATATATATATATATATATATAATTTTTCTCCTAAACGTTTAAAGATAATTTTTTTTTCATTTATGTTAATGTAAAAATTAGTAATTTTGTACCAAAAGAACCTTACAAAACTTACTTAACTTTATTTTAACAAGTGCAATTTAATTTAGCCATTCCAGCTACAGAAATGTAATAATAAACAAGTACAATGAAATATATTTTTTGCGAAATTATTACACACACAAATTTTCGCTAGCCTTATTCGGCAAGAAGAGCGTTGTTATTTAAGCCAAAACCCAAGTTTTACCTATTCGGCACGACATATATACTAAATATACAGGAACATGTGTTAGTAAATATGCAAATACATATACAATTACATGCGTTCGATTGCATACATACTACTTGCATTACTACGACCACCACTAGTATTGCACCTCACTCTAAGGCTATATATACCCTGTGTCCATGTACTGTTTGTAACGGCTTGACAAAGCTCCTGGAAAGCGAAACGTTGCCACAATAAAATGTCACATTAGTTGCACTTGTGTCCTTTTACTTTACATAGAAATAAATCAATAGGAGCACGTACATATTACTTCATATATACTTGTATACAACATAGGAGGCAGTTAGAGAAAGATATAAACAGCTATTGGAGGATAGATGGGCTAATGAGAGCATAGGCAATGGGGTCGAAGGGGTATGGGGTAGGTTTAAAAATGTAGTGTTAGAGTGTTCAGCAGAAGTTTGTGGTTACAGGAAAGTGGGTGCGGGAGGGAAGAGGAGCGATTGGTGGAATGATGATGTAAAGAGAGTAGTAAGGGAGAAAAAGTTACCATATGAGAAGTTTTTACAAAGTAGAAGTGATGCAAGGAGGGAAGAGTATATGGAGAAAGAGAGAGAGGTTAAGAGAGTGGTGAAGCAATGTAAAAAGAGAGGGTGAGATGTTATCAACAAATTTTGTTGAAAATAATAAAAAGTTTTGGAGTGAGATTAACAAGTTAAGGAAGCCTAGAGAGCAAATGGATTTGTCAGTTAAAAATAGGAGAGGAGAGTTATTAAATGGAGAGTTAGAGGTATTGGGAAGATGGAGGGAATATTTTGAGGAATTGTTAAATGTTGATGAAGATAGGGAAGCTGTGATTTCGTGTATAGGGGAAGGAAGAATAACTTCTTGTAGGAGTGAGGAAGAGCCAGTTGTGAGTGTGGGGGAAGTTCGTGACGCAGTAGGTAAAATGAAAGGGGGTAAGGCAGCCGGGATTGATGGGATAAAGATAGAAATGTTAAAAGCAGGTGGGGATATAGTTTTGGAGTGGTTGGTGCAATTATTTAATAAATGTATGGAAGAGGGTAAGGTACCTAGGGATTGGCAGAGAGCATGCATAGTTCCTTTGTATAAAGGCAAAGGGGACAAAAGAGAGTGCAAAAATTATAGGGGGATAAGTCTGTTGAGTATACCTGGTAAAGTGTATTGTATAGTTATTATTGAAAGAATTAAGAGTAAGACGGAGAATAGGATAGCGGATGAACAAGGAGGCTTTAGGAAAGGTAGGGGGTGTGTGGACCAGGTGTTTACAGTGAAACATATAAGTGAACAGTATTTAGATAAGGCTAAAGAGGTCTTTGTGGCATTTATGGATTTGGAAAAGGCGTATGACAGGGTGGATAGGGGGGCAATGTGGCAGATGTTGCAGGTGTATGGTGTAGGAGGTAGGTTACTGAAAACAGTGAAGAGTTTTTACGAGGATAGTGAGGCTCAAGTTAGAGTATGTAGGAAAGAGGGAAATTATTTCCCAGTAAAAGTAGGCCTTAGACAAGGATGTGTGATGTCACCGTGGTTGTTTAATATATTTATAGATGGGGTTGTAAGAGAAGTAAATGCGAGGGTCTTGACAAGAGGCGTGGAGTTAAAAGGTAAAGAATCACACAAAGTGGGAGTTGTCACAGTTTCTCTTTGCTGATGACACTGTGCTCTTGGGAGATACTGAAGAGAAGTTGCAGAAATTGGTGGATGAATTTGGTAGGGTGTGCAAAAGAAGAAAATTAAAAGTGAATACAGGAAAGAGTAAGGTTATGAGGATAAAAATATTAGGTGATGAAAGATTGGATATCAGATTGGAGGGAGAGAGTATGGAGGAGGTGAATGTATTCAGATATTTGGGAGTGGACGTGTCAGCGGATGGGTCTATGAAAGATGAGGTGAATCATAGAATTGATGAGGGAAAAAGAGTGAGTGGTGCACTTAGGAGTCTGTGGAGACAAAGAACTTTGTCCTTGGAGGCAAAGAGGGGAATGTATGAGAGTATAGTTTTACCAACGCTCTTGTATGGGTGTGAAGCATGGGTGATGAATGTTGCAGCGAGGAGAAGGCTGGAGGCAGTGGAGATGTCATGTCTGAGGGCAATGTGTGGTGTGAATATAATGCAGAGAATTCGTAGTTTGGAAGTTAGGAGGAGGTGCGGGATTACCAAAACTGTTGTCCAGAGGGCTGAGGAAGGGTTGTTGAGGTGGTTCGGACATGTAGAGAGAATGGAGCGAAACAGAATAACTTCAAGAGTGTATCAGTCTGTAGTGGAAGGAAGGCGGGGTAGGGGTCGGCCTAGGAAAGGTTGGAGGGAGGGGGTAAAGGAGGTTTTGTGTGCGAGGGGCTTGGACTTCCAGCAGGCGTGCGTGAGCGTGTTTGATAGGAGTGAATGGAGACGAATGGTTTTTAATACTTGACGTGCTGTTGGAGCGTGAGCAAAGTAACATTTATGAAGGGGTTCAGGGAGACCGGCAGGCCGGACTTGAGTCCTGGAGATGGGAAGTACAGTGTCTGCACTCTGAAGGAGGGGTGTTAATGTTGCAGTTTAAAAACTGTAGTGTAAAGCACCCTTCTGGCAAGACAGTGATGAAGTGAATGATGGTGAAAGTTTTTCTTTTTCGGGCCACCCTGCCTTGGTGGGAATCGGCCAGTGTGATAATAATAATAATGTTTACTAATGCATATAATTTTAAGTAAACTTTTCAATTAACCAATAATTAAATATAATTAAAGGCTGTTTTTAAACGTAATAAATTTTTTTTGGATGTTTTTTGTTAAAAGAAAACCTCGCTGTACTACTGTTGATTATAGTAATGAGATTAATTAAATTTCCAGGTATTTTAATTTTTGCAACAGCTGTTAATACTAATAGATAAGTTAATGATGATCATTAAAGACATTCAACACTTTTTTCGAATCTGCATAATTTTCTGTTTAACTAGGAATGAAATTCTAGATATTGGCGGGTGTACGTGAATATGTAAGTTCGTGTGTGTGTGTGTGTACTCACCTAGTTGAGGTTGCGGGGGTCGAGTCCGAGCTCCTGGTGTGTGTGTGTGTGTGTGTGTGTGTGTGTGTGTGTGTGTGTATGTATTCACCTACTTGTCGTACTCTCCTAATTATGATTGCAGGGTTCGAGTCACAGCTCCTGGCCCCTTTTCACTCGTCACTACTAGGTCACTCTTCCTGCTCCATGAGCTTTATCGTACCTGTTCTTAAAGCTATGTATGGGTCCTGCCTCCACTATACTACATCACTTCCGATACTATTCCACGAGTCTTCAACTTCCACCTGTGACTCCTTGTTGCAGTGTCCCATATCTGGAACATCCTCTCTGTCCACCTCGTCGATTCCTCTCAGTATTTTATATGTCGTTGTCATGTCCCCCCTCTCTCTCCTATCCTCCAGTGTCATCAGGTCGATTTTCCCTTAACCTCTCCTCGTAGGACAGGCCCCTTAGCTCCGGGACTAGTCTTGCTGCAAACCTTGTCACTTTCTCTAGTTTCCATGTGTGTTTGGCTAGGTGTGGGTTCCATACTGGTGCTGTATACTCCAATATGGGCCTAACGTACACAGTGCACAGGGTCCTAAACGCTTCCTTATTAAGATTGCGGAATGTTGTTCTTAGGTTTGCTAGGCGCCCATATGCTGCAGCAGTTATTTGGTTGATGTGCGCCTCAGGAGATGTGTCTGGTGTTATACTCACCCCAAGATCCTTTTCCTTGAATGAGGTTTGTAGTCTCTGGCACCCTAGACTGTACTCAGTCTCCGGTCTTCTTTGGCCTTCCCCGATCTTCATGACTTTGCACTTGGTGGGGTTGAACTCCAGGAGCCAGTTGCTAGACCAGGCCTGCAGCCTATCCAGAGCCCTTTGTAGTTCTGCTTGGTCCTCATTCGAATGGATTCTTCTCATCAGCTTCACATCTGCAAACAGACACACTTCGGAGTTTACTCCTTCCGTCATGTCGTTCAGAGATACCGGAAACAGCACCGGTCCTAGGACTGACCACTGTGGAACCCCGCTCATCACAAGCGCCCACTCTGATACCTCACCACGTACCATGACTTGCTGTCTTCCTGACAAGTATCCCCTGATCCATTGCAGTGTTATACCTGCTTGGTCCTCCAGCTTCTGCACTAATCTCGTGTGGAACTGTGTCAAACGCCTTCTTACAGTCCAAGAAAAAATAATCTACCCACCCCTCTCTCTCTCCCTCGTCTTACTGCTGTCACCCTTTCATAGAACTCCAGTAGACTTGTGACACGGGATATCCCGTCCCTGAAACCGTGCTGGATGTCACTGATAAACTCGTTCCTTTCTAAGTGCTCCACCACTCTGATAATCTTCTCCATGACTTACATATCAGTGACTGTCCTACTATACATATCAGTGACACTGGTCTGTAGCTTAATGTTGCGTGTCTCCTTTTTTTAAAAATTGGGACTACACTTTCTGTTTTTCATACTTCAGATAGTCGCCCTGTTTCGATAGAAGTGTTGAAGATTGTTACTAGGTAGGTGTAGGTGTGTGTGTGTGTGTGTGTGTGTGTGTGTGTGTGTGTGTGTGTGTGTGTGTGTGTGTGTGTAAAGGGAAAGGAGAGAAGGGAAAAGCCAAGGAGGGGAAAGGTCGGAAGAGAAAGGAATGTAAGGAATGAAAGGGAGGTGGGAATGAAGAGCAAAGTAGTGTGACAGTGGACGGTGAAGAAATAATAGGTAAAAGGGAAGGATGGGAGGGGAAAGATACGGGATAGGGGATGGGAGGTGATTGGATGGGGTGGGTGATGGGAGGAGCCGCCTGAGTCATCAGTGTTACAGACAGGACAATTATCAATAACACAAATGCATACAATTTCTGATAATGCTTCCATAAAAAAATTCTACATTGAAGGATTGAGTATTATATATTAATATTCACAAAGCAAAATGGCTGGCCTCAAAATGTATCAATTAAAACAAAAACCTTTACATTATGCGAACAAATAAAAAATCCACAAGCAATGGTTTAGCTAGCTATTCGAAATTACCATTTGAATTAGGAACCATTTATTGCCTTTTTCACTAAATGGTATTCAGTATTTCCTCGTGTTCTATTCGAGAACTTCTCTTCAAAAGATAGATGATTTGATGCCGGTAAAGGGCTCTTCATTCATGGCACTGGAGGTCCCCACACTCTCTTTTGAGAATACGACTTATTCTCTACATTACTTGGGTTTAATGACTACACGAGGGTCATTAAGGTTGCATGTCACCTGTACTCCAACAGTTTATAATACTTTAATACCTAAAATAGGTTTTAGAGTACTCATTTAATATTCACTGAGAGAATATACCTTTGATACCTTGATATACATCTTATATCAAGATATATATCGTACATTAGGGCATCATCTTGCTCGTCGTGGGGTGGGAAGAGAAATGACTTGTTGCACAAAAAATGCATTATATTACTATATGATTATATTATAATCAAAACTAATCGCTAAACCACAAGAGCCTGCAGCAGTCTCCGAGGCAGGCTCCGAGCCAGGCTCCGAGCCAGTCTTGGTGGTAGCAATAGAGTAAGCAAGAGACATGTACGTTAAACTACGCAAGATTGTGGATGATAGTTCACCAGTATCTCGCACATAGAAGAGGAATCTTTGGAGGACGTTTAGTCCGCCATTAACCGTTGTCAAATCACAGCATCGTTAGGAAAAGCAAAGAAGACAACCACGGATATGTCTTGAGGTCTTCCCTGGTCCAGGACCGACCGACACATCGTCAAAATATTGCTCTTAAGTGTGGGTTATTTGAGAGTTGTTGCAGCCACGGTATTGCGATTTTTATTCTGCACAGTTCCTCCGGTCTGGTTGATTCGTTTATGGCCCCAAATGGTGTACTGCCGACATAGGCTACAGAACAACCTTTTATTACGACACACACTCGCTCTCATAAAGCTCTACACAGAACTAAAAGTTTTCCCAATAAAGAACTGTCATGAAACCTTCGTGTATTTTCCGATTTATTTATGGTCAGCTGGACAGTTCATCCTTGGAAATGAACAGCTGATTTCCATTAACTAATTTATATTCATTAACTGATTTCCATTCAGTAACTTATTTCAATTCAGTACCTAAAGAATGCCTCAACTTATCTACTTCACCCCACTAACCCTGACGCATTAGAAGCATGATCCCATATAAGTTTAGGCCGTCCTGTATGACCCATTAATTTGATATTATTAAAAGTTTAGTCTGTGTGGGAAAAAAAATCTTCACTAATATCGACGCCAGTGAAGAATTCTTGACCTCGGGTCAAATCAGGTAGTGAATTACGGCTGCGGGTTCAGCTCTTCCCCATAAATAAGTAAAATAATCAGTTGTTCAACCTTAGGCTGATCATTGTGTCCTCAGTGCTCGTGCAACAATGTCGACGGTGCCGGGTGAGTTGTTCGCTCCCTGGAATACCCAAGCAATTCATTTATTGTTGCTATTCTTTCTAGCGTCGCTGTCAAATAAAAGTCTTGTTCTATGAGAGTGTGTGTGTGTGTGTGTGTGTGTGTGTGTGTGTGTGTGTATGTATATATGTGTGTGTGTGTGTGTGTGTGTGTGTGTGTGTGTGTGTGTGTGTGTGTGTGTGTGTGTGTGTGTGTGTGTGTGTGTGTGTACGGATTTATGTCAGGAACCAGAGGCTTTTGAGTCTCATATATGTTAAATCCAAGCATGTTAAATTCTGAAAGATAATAAATTATCTTTCAGAATTACTATTACTATTATTACATAGTAATATAAAATTAATATAAAAAATATAATTCCTCATTGCAAACTAAAACTTTTCGAGATTTGTCAATGAACACAGAATTATTGCAACACTAGGATGTTGAAACACACTCCTAATTACATTACGAAACATATCAACAAAAACAATAGCCTCCAGACTAAAAAAAAAAAATGCAGTTAAAAAATATTTTTTGCTAACTTTCCCAATGATCAACAGAGTTATTGCAACACCCAAAGTTGAAACACATTACAAATTACTTTATGAAGGCTTTCAACTATCACAACAGACTTCAGCCGAACGCAAATTCCGATATCTCTCCCTTGGGTCTTGCATTATTGAACTCTTGTTCTGGCTTACCTGTTGCCATGTGTTCATGCCATGCTATGAACATTTTAAATGTTATTACCTGCATCAAGGCAGGTGTGTTGATGCCGGTGAGGGGCTCTTGATCCAGAAACTGGACTTAATTCTCCTTTTTGT
>NW_027201459.1:0-10413 GCF_038502225.1 Cherax quadricarinatus
TCTG
This sequence comes from Cherax quadricarinatus, assembly GCF_038502225.1. Classification (NCBI taxonomy): domain Eukaryota; kingdom Metazoa; phylum Arthropoda; class Malacostraca; order Decapoda; family Parastacidae; genus Cherax; species Cherax quadricarinatus. The sequence goes on from NW_027201459.1 coordinate 5, forward strand.
GGCATACTGAAGTGGCAAGGCCTATAGATGGCAGCACCTGAGTGGCGCGAAATATGAACTAAGCTGGCAGACAGCATGGGCTGTCTGCCAGCTGGCAGCTGGCAGACATCGTGAGGTGACGTCAGCAGACATCTCGAGGTGACGTCAGCAGACATCTCGAGGTGACGTCAGCAAACATCTCGAGGTGACGTCAGCAGACATCTCGAGGTGACGTCAGCAGACATCTCGAGGTGACGTCAGCAGACATCTCGAGGTGACGTCAGCAGACATCTCGAGGTGACGTCAGCAGACATCTCGAGGTGACGTCAGGGAGACATCATGAGGTGACGTCAGCAGACATCGTGACGTCATGAAGTCGGGCAGCATCGTGGGTGGCGTCGATGTGATGCGGGCAGCAAACCACAGCATGAGGCCTGGGACATCTGGTAACTCACGTGGCTTTGTAGGTCTACGTGACATCGGCCACACCCACGTGACGTCGTGATCCACGTAGCTTCGAGTGGCCTCGGGCACTCGGATACACAGCACTGGCAAAGAATTCACACGAAAAACAGCAGAAAACACAGCAGAGGGAGTGGGCAGTGGTGAGTGGTGTATGGTAGACGGGTGAGTGTGAGTAGGGCGAGCATGGGCAAGGTGAGGAACAGCCACTTCCTCTCCTCTCCTCCCCCACCCACAAACACGTGGAGAAGCTCACACTGGACGCAGAAATCACCACAAAACTCACCTCTGGCTTGCTGAAACAGCTGTGCTGAGCTGAACAACAATAACAGCAACATACAAGTGACGCTGAACACGTGACTTGAGAAACAGCGTGGGACACTGTAGCGTGGGACGCTGTAGCGTGGGGTCACTGTGACGCCACTCACAATTCTCGGAGAATTTCGATAAATTTCTGCTGGATCCTGCTAGTACCTGTGTCTGGATGCTCAAACGTGCAGACACGACATCAGGATAACTCGTTGAGAGACGGATGCTTCTTTTATGGGATGATGAAGTGAAGATGACTTCATACCTCTTCCTCCTTCTCTCCAGGCAAACACAACTGCTGCGGAGCACCGCTGTCACCATTTATAACGACGCTTGTTTGGTGAGGCTGTAGAGCGGTGTTAATGATATACTTCTTCGTAGGCTTCTTACTTTATTGATAACTAGTGTTGGGTTACACAGGCTTGTGTGTTTGTGCCCATGGCCCGGGCAGGGCCATGCTCACGAGAGAGAGCTAGGAGTACTTGTGTCTTGATGCCAGGCCGCTGTGTGAGTGAGAGCGAGGCAAGTTTGGGCATACTGAAGTGGCAAGGCCTATAGATGGCAGCACCTGAGTGGCGCGAAATATGAACTAAGCTGGCAGACAGCATGGGCTGTCTGTGCAGACAGTACACGCTGTCTACAATAGCACCAACAGGTAACATAACAATATAGCACCAACAGGTAACATAGCAATTTAGCACCAAAAGGTAACATAGCAATACAGCACCAACAGGTAACATAGCAATATAACACCAACAGGTAACATAGCAATATAGCACCAACAGGTAACATAGCAATACAGCACCAACAGGTAACATAGCAATATAGCACCAACAGGTAACATAGCAATATAGCAACAACAGGTAACATAGCAATACAACACCAACAGGTAACATAGCAATATAGCAACAACAGGTAACATAGCAATATAACACCAACAGGTAACATAGCAATACAACACCAACAGATAACATAACAATGTAGCACCAACAGGTAACATAGCAATGTAACACCAACAGGTAACATAGCAATATAACACCAACAGGTAACATAGCAATATAACACCAACAGGTAACATAGCAATATAGCACCAACAGGTAACATAGCAATATAGCACCAACAGGTAACATAGCAATATAGCACCAACAGGTAACATAGCAATATAGCACCAACAGGTAACATAGCAATATAGCACCAACAGGTAACATAGCAATATAACACCAACAGGTAACATAGCAATATAGCACCAACAGGTAACATAGCAATATAGCAACAACAGGTTACATAGCAATATAGTACCAACAGGTAACATAGCAATATAGCACCAACAGGTAACATAGCAATATAGCACCAACAGGTAACATAGCAATATAACACCAACAGGTAACATAGCAATACAACACCAACAGGTAACATAACAATGTAGCACCAACAGGTAACATAGCAATGTAACACCAACAGGTAACATAGCAATATAACACCAACAGGTAACATAGCAATATAACACCAACAGGTAACATAGCAATATAGCACCAACAGGTAACATAGCAATATAACACCAACAGGTAACATAGCAATATAGCACCAACAGGTAACATAACAATATAGCACCAACAGGTAACATAGCAATATAGCACCAACAGGTAACATAGCAATATGGCACCAACAGGTAACATAGCAATATAGCACCAACAGGTAATATAGCAATATAACACCAACAGGTAACATAGCAATATAGCACCAACAGGTAACATAGCAATATAACACCAACAGGTAACATAGCAATATAGCACCAACAGGTAACATAGCAATATAGCACCAACAGGTAACATAGCAATATAGCACCAACAGGTAACATAGCAATATAACACCAACAGGTAACATAGCAATATGGCACCAACAGGTAACATTGCAATATAGCACCAACCGGTAACATAGCAATATAGCATCAACAGGTAACATAGCAATATAGTACCAACAGGTAACATAGCAATATAGCACCAACAGATAACATAGCAATATAGCACCAACAGGTAACATAGCAATATAGCACCAACAGGTAACATAGCAATATAACACCAACAGGTAACATAGCAATGTAGCACCAACAGGTAACATAGCAATATAGCACCAACAGGTAACATAGCAATACAACGCTAACACGCACAACATCAATATAAGTCTCTGGCAACAATTATCAACAGAATATAAAGAGATGCAACAACATCAGGGTACTCATCATCAACATCAGGGTACTCATCATCAACATCAGGGTACTCATCATCAACATCAGGGTACTCATCATCAACATCAGGGTACTCATCAGCAACATCAGGGTACTCATCATCAACATCAGGGTACTCATCATCAACATCAGGGTACTCATCATCAACATCATGCTACTCATCATCATGGTACTCATCATCAGGCTACTCATCATCATCAGGGTACTCATCAGCAACATCAGGGTACTCATCAGCAACATCAGGCTACTCATCATCAGGCTACTCATCATCATCAGGCTACTCATCATCATCATCAGGCTACTCATCAGCAACATCAGGGTACTCATCAGCAACATCAGGCTACTCATCAGCAACATCAGGTTACTCATCAGCAACATCAGGTTACTCATCAGCAACATCAGGTTACTCATCAGCAACATCAGGTTACTCATCAGCAACATCAGGTTACTCATCAGCAACATCAGGGTACTCATCATCAACATCAGGGTACTCATCAGCAACATCAGGTTACTCATCAGCAACATCAGGTTACTCATCAGCAACATCAGGCTACTCATCATCAACATCAGGCTACTCATCAGCAACATCAGGTTACTCATCATCAACATCAGGGTACTCATCATCAACATCAGGGTACTCATCATCAACACCAGGGTACTCATCAGCAAAATCAGGGTACTCATCATCAACATCAGGCTACTCATCATCATCAGGCTACTCATCATCAGGCTACTCATCATCATCAGGCTACTCATCATCAGGCTACTCATCATCATCAGGCTACTCATCAGCAACATCAGGTTACGCATCAGCAACATCAGGCTACTCATCATCAACATCAGGCTACTCATCATCATCAGGCTACTCATCATCATCAGGCTACTCATCAGCAACATCAGGTTACTCATCAGCAACATCAGGCTACTCATCATCAACATCAGGCTACTCATCAGTAACATCGGGCTACTCATCAGCAACATCAGGCTACTCATCAGCAACATCAGGCTACTCATCATCATCAGGCTACTCATCATCATCAGGCTACTCATCATCATCAGGCTACTCATCATCATCAGGCTAGATGATCTGAAGAGCTCTTTTCTTGCAGTCTTTGATGAAAAAAGAAGGAAATTGTAACTCAGTGAATGTTTGGTGAATGTAAGTACATTCCTCGTCAAGAAACTCAGGACTACAAATTCGGTATGCTCTTAGGAAAAACCCGATGATGATGCCTCTTTTGGTCTTGGTATCTTGACTGGAATAGAAGTGTGTGAGATCATTTTTATTGGTGGGTTTCCGATAAACTTGAAATCTTAGGTTGTTGTCTACTTTGTGAATGAGGACGTCGAGGAAAGGTAGCTTGTCATTGGACTCTTCTTCTAGTGTAAACTGAATCGCTGGTTCAACTGCGTTGAGCCTTGCCTGAAGATCCCGTACATCAAAACGTTTTGGAGTTATTACGAGGACATCGTCCACGTAACGTAACCAAGTGACGCTTGAAGGGATGATGTTGGCGAAGTGTTCGGACTCTAGGTGTTCCATGTATAAGTTGGCTAGGACGGCACTTATTGGGGACCCCATTCCCATGCCGTAGGTTTGTTTGTAGAGCTTGTTATTGAAGGAAAAACAGTTGAAGTTAACACAGAGTTCAATCAAGTCAACAAAATCTCCGGGAGGTAAAGGAAGATTAAGGTCCTGGTTGACTTTACGTCGTAGAACCTCGATGGCTTTTTTGGTAGGTACTTTTGTGAAGAGGGAAGTCACATCCAAACTGCTTAGTTTCTTGTTACGGATGGAGAGGTTACGGATGCGGTTGAGAAGGTCGCCTGAGTGTTTAAGATGAGCGGGGCTGATGGTCCCCAGAAGGCAGGAAAGATGTTTGGCAAGAACTCCGGCTAGTTTGTGTGGAGCACTGCCTATTCCTGACGTGATTGGTCTGAGAGGAATATTGTGTTTATGGGTCTTGGGTAAACCATACATGTGTTCTGGTTTAGGGTTGCTTGGTAACAAGTACAGAAGTTTCTTCCCTTCTCTAGTGCGTTTGAGTATTTGTCTGCTTTTGTATAGAAAGTCTTTGGTGAGCGTCTCCCACTGTTGAGTGCTGATAGGTTCGTATGTAGATTGATCATTCAAAAGGTCCATCATTTTAGTGTTGTAGTCACTGGTGTTGAGTATGACGACTCCACCTCCTTTGTCGGCGGTGGTGACGATAATGCTGGGGTCGTTGGCGAGGTCCTTAAGGGCAGTGATGTATCTTCTAGGAAGATTAGAAGAAGAAGGTTCACATAAAGCTGCAGTGAGAAGGCCCTGTATATAACCCTTCTGGAAGTTGCTGTCACTGTGTCTATGGTTCCTGGTAACAAGATTGAGTTGATAGTTAGGTTTGCGTATGTTGGTGGTAAATTTGAGTCCCAGACTCAGTGCTTGTTTCTCGTAGTCGGTTAAGGTGCGTGACGATAAGTTGTTTATCAGGCTACTCATCATCATCAGGCTACTCATCAGCAACATCAGGTTACTCATCAGCAACATCGCGCTACTCATCAGCAACATCAGGTTACTCATCAGCAACATCAGGCTACTCATCATCAACATCAGGCTACTCATCAGTAACATCAGGCTACTCATCAGCAACATCAGGCTACTCATCATCATCAGGCTACTCATCAGCAACATCAGGTTACTCATCAGCAACATCAGGTTACTCATCAGCAACATCAGGCTACTCATCATCAACATCAGGCTACTCATCAGCAACATCAGGCTACTCATCAGCAACATCAGGCTACTCATCAGCAACATCAGGCTACTCATCATCATCATCAGGCTACTCATCAGTAACATCAGGCTACTCATCAGTAACATCAGGCTACTCATCAGTAACATCAGGCTACTCATCATCATCAGGCTACTCATCAGTAACATCAGGCTACTCATCATCATCAGGCTACTCATCAGTAACATCAGGCTACTCATCATCATCAGGCTACTCATCATCATCAGGCTACTCATCAGCAACATCAGGCTACTCATCATCAATATCAGGCTACTCATCAGCAACATCAGGCTACTCATCAGCAACATCAGGCTACTCATCATCATCAGGCTACTCATCAACATCATCAGGCTACTCATCATCATCATCATGGTACTCATCATCATCAGGCTACTCATCATCATCATCAGGCTACTCATCATCATCATCAGGCTACTCATCATCATCATCAGGCTACTCATCATCATCATCATGGTACTCATCATCATCAGGCTACTCATCAGTAACATCAGGCTACTGATCAGTAACATCAGGCTACTCATCAGTAACATCAGGCTACTCATCATCATCAGGCTACTCATCAACATCAGGCTACTCATCATCATCATCAGTCTATATATCCTAGGTTAGGCCTCATTTAGATTATGCTGCACAGTTTTGGTCACCGTATTACAGAATGGATATAAATTCTCTGGAAAATGTACAAAGGAGGATAACAAAGTTGATCCCATGTATCAGAAACCTTCCCTATGAGGATAGACTAAGGGCCCTGAATCTGCACTCTCTAGAAAGACGTAGAATTAGGGGGGATATGATTGAGGTGTATAAATGGAAGACAGGAATAAATAAAGGGGATGTAAATAGTGTGCTGAAAATATCTAGCCTAGACAGGACTCGCAGCAATGGTTTTAAGTTGGAAAAATTCAGATTCAGGAAGGATATAGGAAAGTACTGGTTTGGTAATAGAGTTGTGGATGAGTGGAACAAACTCCCAAGTACAGTTATAGAGGCCAGAACGTTGCGTAGCTTTAAAAATAGGTTGGATAAATACATGAGTGGATGTGGGTGGGTGTGAGTTGGACCTGATAGCTTGTGCTACCAGGTCGGTTGCCGTGTTCCTTCCTTAAGTCAATGTGACCTGACCTGACTAGGTTGGGTGCATTGGCTTAAGCCGGTAGGAGACTTGGACCTGCCTCGCATGGGCCAGTAGGCCTTCTGCAGTGTTCCTTCGTTCTTATGTTCTTATGTCTACTCATCAGCAACATCAGGGTACTCATCATCAACATCAGGCTACTCATCATCATCAGGCTACTCAGTAACATCAGGCTATTCTTCAGTAACATCAGGCTACTCATCATCATCAGGCTACTCATCATCATCAGGCTACTCATCATCATCAGGCTACTCATCATCATCAGGCTACTCATCAGTAACATCAGGCTACTCATCAGTAACATCAGGCTACTCATCATCAACATCAGGCTACTCATCAGTAACATCGGGCTACTCATCAGCAACATCAGGCTACTCATCAGCAACATCAGGCTACTCATCATCATCAGGCTACTCATCATCATCAGGCTACTCATCATCATCAGGCTACTCATCAGTAACATCAGGCTACTCATCAGCAACATCAGGCTACTCATCAGCAACATCAGGCTACTTATCATCAATATCAAGCTACTCATCATCATCAGGGTACTCATCAGTAGCATCAGGCTACTCATCATGAACATTAGGGTACTCATCATCAACAACAGGGTACTCATCATCAACAACAGGGTACTCATCATCAACAACAGGGTACTCATCATCAACAACAGGGTACTGATCATCAACATCAGGCTACTCATCATCAACAACAGGGTACTCATCATCAACAACAGGGTACTCATCATCAACATCAGGCTACTCATCATCAACAACAGGGTACTCATCATCAACAACAGGCTACTCATCATCAACAACAGGCTACTCATCATCAACAACAGGGTACTCATCATCAACAACAGGGTACTGATCATCAACAACAGGGTACTCATCATCAACAACAGGGTACTCATCATCAACAACAGGCTACTCATCATCAACAACAGGGTACTCATCAACAACAGGCTACTCATCATCAACAACAGGGTACTGATCATCAACATCAGGCTACTCATCAACAACAGGGTACTCATCATCAACAACAGGGTACTCATCATCAACAACAGGGTACTCATCATCAACAACAGGCTACTCATCATCAACAACAGGGTACTGATCATCAACATCAGGCTACTCATCATCAACAACAGGGTACTCATCATCAACAACAGGCTACTCATCATCAACAACAGGCTACTCATCATCAACAACAGGCTACTCATCATCAACAACAGGCTACTCATCATCAACATCAGGCTACTCATCATTAACAACAGGGTACTCATCATCAACAACAGGCTACTCATCATCAACAACAGGGTACTGATCATCAACATCAGGCTACTCATCATCAACAACAGGGTACTCATCATCAACAACAGGCTACTCATCATCAACAACAGGCTACTCATCATCAACAACAGGGTACTCATCATCAACAACAGGGTACTCATCATCAACAACAGGCTACTCATCATCAACAACAGGGTACTCATCATCAACAACAGGCTACTCATCATCAACAACAGGCTACTCATCATCAACATCAGGCTACTCATCATTAACAACAGGGTATTCATCATCAACATCAGGCTACTCATCATCAACAACAGGCTACTCATCATCAACATCAGGCTACTCATCATTAACAACAGGGTACTCATCATCAACATCAGGCTAATCTTCAGCAACAGACAAAATGGAAACAGATCATCAGTTGGAAACATCAAACTCCCATATGGCAACATTGCAATACAACTCTTTCAAACAACTTTTCAACTTATCAAAAGACATCACCAGAACATAATTACAACAGGAAACTGAGTATCACATCAACAAGCAGCATGGCAACACACTAACATGCAACATAGAAACATCATCAAAAGACAATATAGCAACAATTCATCAACAGGAAGTTTAGCAACAAAAACAAGAAACAGAAAAATATTATCTGAGGGCAACATTATATTACATCATTAGGCAATATAATAATATGTCAAGTAACAGGCGACATAGCGACACATCATCAACAGACAATTTAGCAATGCATCATCTACAGGCAACACCTCAACATGTTACCAGTAGGCAACATGTTACCAGTAGGTCACATGTTACCAGTAGTTCACATGTTACCAGTAGGTCACATGTTACCAGTAGGTCACATGTTACCAGTAGGCATATATCAGCAAATGGCAACAAAGTTACATGTCATCACAAGAAAACCACGAAATCCACAGGGAACAATATCCTGCTCTTCTCGAAGATGGTGAGAACATCAACTGATCCCCTGACTCGGCCTCACCGTTCCTATATTCATGAGACCAACACTGTCGATATTCTGAGAGTGGAAGTGCAGCCTGCGAGAAGTACTTGGTCAGGCCAACGTGGGCTGAGTACTATTAAATGGCTCACAAATATTTTTCTATTTCGTTTTTCTAAGACTTTCGTTTATAACATAAGAAAGTGTCATTCATTGTCCTACTATTTTTTAAACGTTTGTACTGTTACTGTGTAGGCGTCTTCCGGTTATGTATATAAAGACCTTTCCTAATTATGGTTTCCAAATGATACCTCAAGACAGGTTACTTGATCAGCTTCAAAATTTAATATTGTATCTTTCTCAACGTTAGTAAGAGAAATGATGTGATGTGGATCACAGACATTAATCTGATTTTTTACATGCATGTAATTTGGGTCAGGTACAACTAATGCAAAAATTTCACTTACTAGTAATAGTTGTACCTCAGAGACAGGTGGGACTTAAGACACCATGAGTCACAGCACTGCACCTCATTCCAAGCCCACTCACTCCAAAACCAAACTCACACATAGTTCGACCTATAATAATTATATGTGCATTTAATAAAACCAGTAACACTGATAAATTTGAAGAAGTGGACTGTAGTTTTTGATTGAAATTACTCGAGACTGACTGGGTCCCTAGCATTAGTATTAAGTTTATAACAAGAGATAACATATCTGCAGTATTATAAACACAACCCTTATCAATTACTTACCACATTATTATTGTTGATAGATCACATGCTAATACTTGGCATTGGCCAAGGCAATATATATTGCTAATTAATGGTAAACATACATTATATACGGTGAGCTGCAACAAAGAAGCATTATTATAGCTGTTTTTCACTATATTTGTCCACATTTCATTGCGGAGGACATTAATCAAATTTCTAATCCTTGATTCTAGCCGATATCACCATTTTCGGCCTCGATGACGCCCGATTATTCACACACTTGCACAACCAGTACTACATGGCCATGTTGTCAGCGTCTCTCTCCGTGTATTCCTCCGCGACGTTGGTTCCCTTCCATCCTCGAAATTTCTAGAAGGTCCAATTAGCATCAACGTTATACAAACATTATATTGTCTATTTACATTTACATACTCCACATTTAGGAAACTTATATAAAAAATTCACAGTTAGATTGTTATTATTGTAGATGACAGTCTTAGTGGTGGTCCG